>NC_137816.1:12400406-12417906 GCF_963921795.1 Nannobrachium achirus | reverse complement strand
AATTAAATTTGATTCCATAGATTTTACTTTTGAAGAAAGTCAACATTCTATGTATGCATCCATTGTTGATTTGAACAATTATGGAATAGAATATCCAGCTGGCAATATGTTAGAATATTATTGACCTTCTCTGCTTGCATGGTTTGCTAATGGAGCTCCTGCTACACTATATTCCATCTGTGAAAACAAGACATGTTGAAGATGGCAATAGGCTCTATGTCTTAATATGAATTCAACCTAATCTATAGGTGCATGCATCCACCTTGTAAAATAATAGCATGTCCATCCTTAGAATGAGTTTGGGAGTTCATTTCAGAGCCAATGCTCAACACTAGTGCCCTAATAGGTGTGGAGGTGTGGAAAATAATAATCTACAGTGTGCATGTGAGTTTAAGAAATGTTTGCTCTGAGCCTGTGACCTTTGGATTTGTCATTTAAAACCTACAATTTAAGAATGTTTCTTGCATTCAAAACACATGCTGCTCCTCTGGTATCTATACCAAGCAAGAGACATAGGACAGTTCAGAATCAGCTTAATTGTCACATCACACACAGTGCCTGATTACAAAATAACAATGGATAAATGACATTATGGGAGGAGGCAGTCATTCTTCTTTTGCAGTTGGACAATCTCAACCAATGCCATTGCCAATGGCTGCTTTCTGCACCCACCCATTATGCCCAGCAGATGCCAGTAGACACTGGATTGCTCTCAGACTCACTGTGACTGTGAGAGTGTGGAGAATGCTGACTCATTGGCAGTTGCAGACATGGATGCTATTAGAATCTGAATCTGAAATGAATTCTGTGCTTTTTACTTTTACCTTTATAATAACTTGGTGAGGTTGGTGCCTTAAAATAGTTGTATGTATGAAGTGTCTCTGCACTTCATACATACAGTTAAATTGTGCATATGTGTACAGCGGATTGCTTTAACACATTAACCAATAAATAACCAACCCTCACCAGCGATCCATCACTGCTGTATCATAGCAGGCTCCCTCCCAGATATACGGTACATGCACCATCACAAATTCACAAACCACAAACCTAAAAGGGAGAACAATAGCTTTCTGAGAACAGAGGGCAGGCAGGGTTCTTTCTCATGCTACCAAGGAAAGCAGGCAGCAGGCATTAGTAGAGTTGCAGGGTGTTTTTTCTGTTAGATGCACAACATTGTGTGTATCACAATACATGAGACGTGTGAAAACCCTTGTCAATATCTGGTCAGCTGTTTACACCAGGGCAGGGAGTGGGAGGTAATTGAAAACAACCTTGAGATAGCAGTGATGGATAAAAAAACATCTTATAGGCATTTTTTGTAGTCTAGCTAGCTGGGTAACTGTTATTTATCATATTATGCTGTTTCACAGAGGTTGGAATGTACTAGTAGCTGTGATATTTTGGATAGAAGATATTCTTAAAGAACAATAGCCACATTATCAGTATAAATAACAATGCGAAAAATAATCCCAGCATTATTCAGGAAGGATGTTTTAATAATACTATCCAGTAAGACGCCCTAAGGGCGAGGTCATGCACGCATGCACGCATGGGCACGTGCACACAATCCGCCTGGGTGACGGCAGACTGCTGGGTGAACGCTGGCACTTTGGCAGGGGATCAACTTTTACCCAAAAAATGCACAGACCTCGTTGGTTTAAGTTGGACAAAATGTGTCCAAAATGTGGCCATATTGTCCCAAATATGGAGATGACTGACGTCTGACATCATAGATGTCTGACGTCATAGACCACATGAGACTGACACAATATGTCCATATATGGGCATTCCCTGATATGGGCTTGATATTGATGACATCAGAGATCTCCATATTTGGGCATAAAAGAGATGTATATTGATGATATCAGGGATCTGATGTCATCAATGATGTTCTGACATCATTGTGATGAGGTGTCACGCTCTGTGACGCACGCACAGGATCTGAAGATTTTTATAGTGCGACCGTATTCGCGACCTTATTCTTTCGTTCATGACCCACACTTCATGAACATAGGTGAGAGTAGGAACAAAGATTGCTCGGCAGACAGAGAGCTTTGCCTTCTGGCTCAACTCTCTTTTCGTCACAACAGTGCGATACAGCGACTGCAATAACGCTCCTGCTTCTCCGATTCTCCAGCTGATCTCCTGCTCCGTCCTCCCCTCATCCGTGAACAAGACCCGAGATACTTATAAACTCCGTCACCTCGGGCAAAGTCTCATTCTCATTTTCATTCTTTATTATATTATTAATATATATCAATTGATAGCTGAAGTGACCAATGAAAAACTGTAAACATCTTCCTTAGAGTCTAGAAAATGTTGCTTTCCTAGACTGATAACTCCATTCTTAGACCAGTATATCGTTGTTGTCCGATGAAAACCTTGTATGTCCAAAACCGTTAGTTTTGCATTTACCATTTTAAAAATGATTTAAACTAGTGAAAACAGCCGATCTACAAGCACACAACGCCTCGCACCGCGAGGCGTTGTGTGCTTGAAGATCTGCTGTTTTCACTACTTTTTCGCGACGGCCTTGTATGATGAAGCAGGACTTTGCTTCGCGAATTCAAATTTGAAACTTGGAGATACGAGGTTTCCACCCGACAACGACAATATGATGGTCCTCCTAACTTTTGGGGCCCTCGTTTTTTAAACACATCAAAACATGACACCAGACCTCCATCAACCATGCAGGCACACTATTTGTTGATAGGTTGGGACCTTTCAGTTTATTTATCAAGTCAATCTGTTATGAAAACAGAATAATTACAGTTTAAGAAGAGATAGCAAAACTGTTTCATGATGTTTGAGCTGAGGAACCGTCATCTTTTTTCAGCCTTATCTCCATGATGATATCAGTCCTCACAAATGCTCACAAAAGGACGCCACCATTTCAGTTTACTCTCTCTGTACCAGGCGTGGGTTGCTCGAAAATGTACCTGCCAATGACCTAATCCGTAGAGATGTAACACTTTATTACATTTTTATTGATGCAACAACTATGTCCTCCCCCCCCCCCCCCCCCCTTTTTTTTTAGCATTTATTGAATTCTTCTGAGCCGTGCACCCGATTAACAGATTATTAATTGTGAGTTGTGCTCGCATTCTTTCTAGTTTAGCCTACTATACTAGCATGCCAACATTCAAGGAAGATAAATAATTCCTTTAGGAACATTTTTGAGCTAGGCGAGTGAGCAGACAGTATCTCTCTAGTGAGATTAATAAAAGCCTTTCTAAAACCACGTTCTTGGCAGTATTGATGTTTGATTTCAGTACAGTGAGTGACTTAATACAACAGGGTTTACAATGCTCCCAAGAGAATTGCACTAAGGTGAAACAAATAATGTGGCTGTATGTAATATACTCAAAAACCTCTTACATAATCTGCAGATCCCATGCAGGCATATAAGATGCTTTCTTCCCAATCTCTCAACCTCCCCCTACTTCTGATCTATGTTGGATAAATGCCCAGGTTGTACTGATTGCTGCAGTGCAGGCGTTGTGCTCTTGACCACTCAGGACGATGATCTGAGCGTTTTATGTCATTGAAAATCTACGTGCCCCTGTGTTGCATGGTGAAGGTTAAAACCTGTGTGATAACTGAATATTGTGCCAACGTGCCATGCCTATTAGTGCAGTGACTAAGAACTGTCTCTGCAGCCAAAACCTGCCACACCATTCTTTTCTGTCTTCTTCATATCGTCGTTGTCGTTGCTGAAAACCTCGTATATCCAAATGTGTACGTTCTTTCACAAAGTAAAGCCCTGCTTCATCATACAAGGCTGTCGCACAAAAGTAGTGAAAACAGCCGATCTACAAGCACACAACGCCTCGCACCGCGAGGCGTTGTGTGCTTGTAGATCGGCTGTTTTCACTAGTTTAAATCAAATTTAAAATGATAAATGCAAAACAATCGGTTTTGGACATACAAGGTTTTCACCCGACAACGACGATATTGTCTCCCTGTGAGCTTAATGTCTCAATAAAAGAAGAAAATACCAAGAAAATGAGTGAATTTTATCCATATGTTTAGTAATCTTCTGAACCTTAGCCTCTGGCTCACATTAAGGAGATTATATCAAGAATCAACAACTGAACTGTGAGCTTTATCTTTGTCATAACCTAACCTCCTAATTAGACTGAGTTTATCCGGTCAATATCAAGCATGTACACTTTGCAGAATGAATCAATGCCAGGTTTTACAAGGTCTCACTCAAATGTGTTATGACGCTTAAATTAGCAGGGTTTTATTTATAATGCCAACTGAAGGTACTTGTTATCGCTGTCCCTGTTATTGCACAGATGAAGCATTGTTTGTTTCACAATGGGAACAAAGAGGTATCAGTTTGGTATTCGGGACACACAGCTCGGTTCTTGCAATGACACTGATATAAATAGAACCTTTATATGTCTCAAATTTCTCAGCTTCAGCTTTTGCTTTTATTGTTTACACAGGAATAATGCAGGGAAATATCCTGAATAACAGGGGCCCTTAGTAAAAAAGGATCATGATAGCTTTTTTTAACATGAATAAAGAGTATATTTAACATAGTGTATTTAATTTAAGAGTATATTTAACATTGAAAGCATAGTGTGACAACCCTGGTGATCAACAAGTTTCCTTTCTTCATCTTTATCTTCATCACATGTATCTCAAAGCTGTGCTTGTCAGCCTCAGCAGTCCCATCATAAATGAAATATGGTTAACATAAAATTTCCATATCCCTCTTTTCCGACTGTCCAATGGTGGGCTGTGACATCATATAGTCACATAAGCTGGGATCCAATCAGATATTCACCTCCCACGGAGCCACGCCCACTGGTTCTCTCAACTCATCCTGCACTGTCATGGTGCTTGTTTTGCGGATGCAGTTGTCATGGAGATGGAGAGGGGCTCAGCGTCCGCTAGTGGCACTGTTACCATGGAAATCCCAGTCGCAGCACCTTTCTCAGTAGAGCAAGGAGATTCGGAGGCGCAGCTTCAGCCTGCCTTGGTGGTTCAGCACCCTGGACAGCACCACGCCGAGCAGCCGTTTCAACACGGAAACTATCGTATGCTGATAGTGATCGGAGACATATCCACCAGCCATCAACTTGTGTGTGCCAAGAATCAGATCAAACAAGGTGAGTCCGCTAACACACCAATGCAAGTCTGTGTATCGCTAGGAGCAACTGCATGCGTGTAATAATAACCTCCAAAAGACGAAACATATATTAATGATGATCTGTTTTCATGGCAGTTCATAATGAAATCATATTAATGTGATTGAATCAATGTTACTTCATCATTGTTTTCTTTTTCAATATCTTGTTTTATGTATTCATTTGCAACACGGAGATATTTGTTTTATTCAAGCTTCATCAGGAAATGTTTCAAGTGTGCATTTTTAAGAGTGATTTTTTAGGCTGGAGGAAGGTCTTATTATAATTATTATAATTTTGAGCGAGGCAGGGTGAACGTATTCATTATTTACATAAATAAAGTAAATGGTTATATTAAGTGTCAGTGTTGATTTGTTTACTGTGCTGGGGCTGGCATATTAGCTTAATTTGGTATTAAGTTGATGTTCTTAGCATTCATGAGTACAAGAAAACATAAATACTACAAAAGATTTGCCTAATCTGGGATTAATTTGTAAATAACCAATTACATTTTGGTCCTCTGATCCTCATGTAAAGAACCAAAACAATGGAAGACAGTTCTGCTATCATGTACTGATAATGGCTGCATACGTAGGTTCATTCACCATGGACATGCGATGGTGATGACCAACGATGAGACTGTCCACGACCTAAGTAGGAAGGAAATGTTGTGCAAATGCAGAATGTTCCATTCTTAATGATGTAATGTGATGTGATGTGATGTGTTTACTATAGGGTTGTCTTCATGGGACATTGATCTGACTGTATGTGACCTGAACAAGGAACTTCAGCTGTTTGAGACCAGACACTCTGCCCAGTTTTCTTCAAAGGTCAAAGGTCAGTCCAAAACAACAACACTTGCATAATGTGTGCAGGCTGCTGTGGACACATGTGTTCTCTGAGGTGTTTTACACTTTAAAAAATAAATACATTGTAAACTACAATTATGCAAGTTTATCACAGTTGAGCCAGTGTGGGATTTCATAATCTGCTGCAGTATCGTGCAATATTCCTATCTGCAATGTCTGCTCCCAGCCAACAGCTGTGACAGAGGAAGGACACACAAACACAGGAGATCAGATTGTGTTGAGTCTGGGGTTTCAGAGCCAGACAAAGACAGGCCCTGTCTCCTATCTGGTTTCAGGGACGTGCTGGCCATTGGGACAAGCGGGACAACTCCCGAACGGCCGGTTCATTACCGGCCGGTCCAGGCCGGCCATTAGGAAAATGTCGGCCTTCGTTCCATTTTGGGGGCTGGGCGGCCAACAAAGTAAATCGTCACTGTCGGGCAGAAACCTTGTATCTCCAAATTTCAAATTTATACATTTTTTCGCAAAGCAAAGCCCTGCTTCATCATACAAGCTAGGCCACCGCACAAAAGTAGTGAAAACAGCAGATCTACAAGCACACAACGTCTTGCGGTGCGAGGCGTTGTGTGCTTGTAGATCGTCTGTTTTCACTAGTTTAAATCATTTTTAAAATGATAAATACAAAACAAACGGTTTTGGACATACAAGGTTTCCACCTGACAACGACGAAATATAACTCATGTACAGTAATTGGCCCACTGGCTTGTCACTTGTCATGATCTGAAATGGCAAATCTTTGAGCAGCAGCGCTATAGAGAGAGCTCTCTCTCTGAATCAGGGGCCCAGCACGTCCCTGTCTGGTTTAGTCCTCTTAGCTCTGTTGTATGTCATCCCGCATCTACAAACATGGCACCCCATCATGGCGGGTTGTGGGAGGCAGGGATGGTGCTTGGGGGGTAGCCTGTATTGATCAGGGTCTCATGTCAAGCCGTGAATCGATTCGGCTGTAATGTGAGCATGAACATTATCTGTTGGGTGAAAATAAAATCTGGTCAACAGTACATTGTATTTTTAATGTGGTTCTTACTGGAAGGGGTGTGCTATATGCCTATATCTGCTCTGTCTGGATCACTGCATTAGTAGTTACTAAGAGATTATAGGATTCACTCTGTATAGACATTATTGAGCTCATGAAAGAATCTGTACAGCTTGGACAAATGAATCTTGGTTCAACTAGAAAAACGAAAGAAAATATATTGTTCTTAGATCTCAACCTACTGTACAGTCCTCCCACACATTTCACGAGCAGTTATGTAAATAAAGGATTTTATTAGATCAGTGCATTGTTCTGTTTATTGTACTCTAAGGAGAGGTCTAACCATTTAAGAATTATCATTGAGTTAAACACAAATAGGCCTACATCTAAGCTTTAAAATACAGAACATATTTGGCATGGAATGAGTAAGCATGGCACGTCCTCTGGACATTAATATGACTGTGTCGTGATCCATGTCAGGTCTAAAAGGCCGGACATAGAATATAGAGGGCAGTTGTGCTCTGCTGTTTGAAGATCTAATGTTTGCAGGGTTGTTTGACCCTCACAGCTCTGCATAATTCCACATCAAATTAGTGTCTCATCTCATTATCCAAATCAAGTGTAAGATGACGATGCACACATACACACCGTGAACCTGTTAACACCATGCACAGTAATGTTAACGCAATAGATTTCAAATTTGATTCAGTTCTTGCCTCCTTCCTGACCTCCATAGTTTTTTTTATGCTTCCACACTTTGCCTCTGCTGCATTCTGATATACCCTTGTATCAGCATCATGAATAATGCAATAGTCTTACTATAATTCTTCTCTTTTTTTCCCTCAACATTGATGCTGTATTTAATACTGCCCTGCTGTCATTACCCTTTGTATCGACACTTGTCTCAGCTGCCACAGATTAATCTCCTTTATTCCCCTCTCTCATTCCCAACACTTACACCAGCCTGCTTTTTCCTTCCCACCTCCCTTGTTCTGCGGCTCTATTTCGCTCCCCGCAAAGAGCGTCAGAGGGAAGTAAAGATTTATTAAGTGCGGGAATGGGTGTGCTTTTATTCTACTCAGGGCTGCTGGAAGCTTACAATGGTAGGCACAGTGATGGGCAGGCACAGTGACGGGACACCATCATATGACGGAGTATAATTTAGGCATAACAGTGCCTTGGACTGAAAAAGACAATAGACAATACAAAGAAATTACAGTCTTTAAGTACAGTACTCCCCCTGTCACTGCTTAGCAGGTCCTTGACTGCAGCTGTTGCAGGTTTAGCTAGCGATGTAAAGGAGGAAACGATGAGGGAAGAGATGAGATATAAAATAAATGGAAGGGCCCATTTGGGTCCAGTTTTACACTCCCAGAGTAAAATGAACACAGTGGACTTTACTGTGTGCATTGAAACTTTAATCACATTGATTACTTTCCCTTGGTCATTGATCATCAGGCAGAATAAAACAAACACTGCCTCCATCAGGCATATAGTTAGAGTGCTAACAGTGATGGGGTTTTTGATAATCTATGGATGCCATGGTTTCAGAAAATCATTTTAGTCATTTGGATGGTATGATGTACCAAGCATCCAGCAGGTGGCAGGGCAAAGCCCATGCTGGCTTGAGGCAGGTTTGTAACTGTATTATTTGAAGTTAAGTACAAGATCAACTGGGACAACCTGTGTGGGGAAAGTGAAAATACAGTCCATAACCACATGAACCCTAGCGTCCCTATTCTGGGGGAGAATGTTCACCGAATGCGGGCTGTTGTGCGCTTGTAGATCGACTAGACATTTTGTGGAGGGAAGAATTTGCAAACCTACTATAGAGCCCTGGAGGACCCTTGGTCAAGTATATAATGTTTAAGTGGTTAACTACTTCTGAAGTGCCCTTGAGCAGGTTGCCTAATCCCCAACTAACAGTGAAGCTGCTCTGTATAGCCAATTGTAGTAGCTGTAAGGGCACATACCAGCAGTGAATGTGTGTACCGAAATGTACGATACATAAAGAAAGGACATTGCTTGAAAATAAGCATACACAGGATCAGTAAATTGTCACAGGTTGAAATAGGTTTTGAAAGGATGTCATCTTGCTGTGTCCCCTCCATGTTGATGAGAAGGCAGATACTAGGCTGTTGCATCTCTCTTTTTATATCCGAGGGCAGCAAGGATCTGAAATAGGAGATGGGATTATGAAAAAATAAGACAAAGAAAGAAAAATATAGATTGAAGCAGGAGATGGAGAGAGAATGATACAATTGAAGGCACTGAGAGATGTGCCTGTGGGGTGACTGGGTGATACTGTGAACCATCCCATGGGCCATGACCATTTCACTGAACCTCTGACAGTTTACGGATCCAAAAGGCCATGCATAAATGGCATATCCCATGGGCTAGAGCTTCAAAAATGATAACATCAAGAGAAAATCTCATAGATCTAAGCTCCAGTCTTCTCACTCTCACCAAATGTTATAGACCACAGAACTGGTTGTATACAAACTTATTTTCATTCAAAGAAAAACGTTTTATTTTTATTCTATAGATCAAATCAAATGTTAGATGTTAATGTTACAGTATATGGGTGATTCACAGCATCAGCCAATACTTTTAAGAGAAACAAAAATGTACTGATGCAGTGTTAGTTTATAGGTACAGTATATTATTGAGTATCTAGACAGTATAAATAGAGAAGAGGGCATAGAGAATATTAGTGTTGCCAGATGTATGATAATTATCGTATTTGTACGATAATTTGACCCTCTGTGCGATGTACGATCAATAATTCAATAAATGCAATATCACAAAAATGAGCGTGATTTTATCAAATACCCTGGCAGCTGATAATAAGACAGGAAATCAGTCAATCTGACCCTAGATCTGTACTTGGAGGCATCAAAAACACTGGTCGAATCTTTCCAGTCCAGTTTGAGGCTTTTATTTGAGTTAGATCCAGGAAGTTGCCTGCCTCCATGCAGCATAAGTGATGCATGTTTGTCACATAGGAGTCTCAAACAAAGTTATTTCTGACATCAAATAAGCATTTTTCTGTGAAATTTCTTATTTACACGCGTGATTTCTCTTTTTTGGCTGTGTACGATAGTTTTCTTTCAAATACGATAATGTTAAGCCTCCGGTACGATAATTCAACATTTCTCATCTGGCAACAATGGAGAATATAGAGGGTGTATACAGGTAGTATAGTATATGGAGACTATACAGAGTATAACAAGGATATAAAAAGAATAGAAGATATAGAGAATATATAGAGTACCTATATAGGGGACAGTTCAACTAAATGTATACCCAAATCCCCCCGTAAGTAAATGTTTATAAGCATCATATCCTACAGTGAAGGAGTATAATGTGGATTTATGGTATTGGTTTTATATATTGTGTCTATATTGGGTATATCGGTCATATTAAGCCCAGTAAGCACTTTATGTCACCGCTCAGCTGGCACTGTGTCACATCAAAAATGCCTCTTCAACAGTCTTTAATGCTAAGAGTATTCACCAGTATGATTAAGAAATAACACGTTTCTTACTACAAATGAATTCACAATGGGTCAGACAAATGGAGTCAGTTGTCAAAACTGTTCATGCTGTTCTGAAAAAGCCCAGCTAGAAATGTGTCGCTGGAGTTTCTGCCTGCTATGCTGTTACTCCTCCTGGTCTGAGCCTGGAATACTAATACAGAGCTTGCTGGTGGAGAGCACAGTCATCATGGCTGACAGTCCAGTGGCGTCAGTTCAGAAAAAGCTAAGGTATGGCAACATGACTGGTGTCTTGCACGCGCACCTTCGTGCGCGTGCAAGACACCAGTCATGTTGCCATACCTTAGCAACAGGCATGATACATTTATTTTAAGAAGTACATTTTATTTTTTTCCCCCGTTTCTATGGTTTCTTGATATGGCAGCTGACCTGCGGAACCTGGGAATATACCATTTTGTCAAATGTTGAAGCGACCATTTTGTTAAATTTTAACAAAGAACACAAAGGCACAGAGAACACAAAGGAGTCTGCATTTAAAAATCTATACTCTGAAACACTGATGATCCTGAAAACAGATGAGGACTCCTGAGATTGCACAAAATCAATTTGTTTCCACTGGAATTCATAAACATGTCGGTAGTTTACCCGTTTTTTCTTTAAATCGTTTGTGAATGTAAAGTTGATCATCAACAACATTCGGTTGATAGACTTTCAAGATTCATGGATTTGTTATTATTGTCCTATAACATCCATGTTTTTTTGTTTTGTTTTTATATGAGAAAACGGTGTGGACTGAAATAGCAAAAGAGGCCTGATTCCTCAGAGAAAGACAGATTTAGATCCAGGTCAAACTACAATCAATTAGAACACACTGTCCAAGTAGCCTATTCATGTTATTGCTTCTTCTTGGAAAGCCATTGGATTAGCCATACCTGTACATAATGTACATAACATTTCATTTTACTTATTAACTTAGAAAGTGTTCATACACCACAAACTCCTCAGTGTTAACTATGAGAGTGTGTAATCTCTTTCAGAGTTAAATGAACACAGATTGTACTGTGTATGGTGGGGAGTGTGGAAGATATACAGTATGTAACTGACAGGTGTCTATGCAGTATTGCAACAATTAACATCTCTTCCAACCAATCTTATAGACACATATCCCTTTAAATTTAAACCATCTAGTATTGCATACATGGAGGGGACAGTCTGTCCCTGCCACACAAGGGTGAACAGGAGAAGACAGCTCTGACCTCCCAGATTGATGACATAATAAACAGCCGGTGTCCTTGAGCCATAAAACCCTTACTAAAACACTGGATTAACATTTTTATTCTCCCTACCTGCATGAGACCAGTAGGCAGATACACACATGCATATACATACAGAGATTAAAATGCAGGGACATGCTGGGCCCCTGATTCAGCCCGGGAAAAAGAGTTGGAGAGGCCCTCATTGCGCGCTATAGAGAGAGATCTCTCTCTATAGCGCTGCTGCTACTCAAAGATTTGTCGTTTCAGATCATGACAAGTGACCGCCAGTGGGCCAATTACATGAGTTATATTTCGTCGTTGTCGGGTGGAAACCTTGTATGTCCAAAACCGTTTGTTTTGTATTTATCATTTTAAAAATGATTTAAACTAGTGAAAACAGACGATCTACAAACACACAACGCCTCGCACTGCGAGGCGTTGTGTGCTTGTAGATCGGCTGTTTTCACTACTTTTGTGCAACGGACTTGTATGATGCAAAAAAAATTATACATTTGAAACTTGGAGATACAAGGTTTCTGCCCGACAGTGACGATTTACTTTGTTGGCCGCCCAGCCCCCAAAATGGAACATTTTGTTTTTATTTTTTTCCTAATGGCCGGCCTGGACCGGCCGGGAATGAACCGGCCGTTCGGGAGTTGTCCCGCTTTTCCCAATGGCCAGCACGTCCCTGTTAAAATGCAAGCATATCCATGAGCTCATGCACACACATGCAGAGAGACAGGACAGAGAGGGAGACTGCAGACCTTGCGTAGACAGGGTGGTCGATATCATGTGTATGAGGTATAGCTGGGGCTATGTGATAAGATGATGCAGTCCGACTGCCAGTCTAGTACAGGGGATAATGAAGCGCTCACATTTCCCTCAGACCATTATCTTCTGAAATTGTATCTACATTTAAAAAAAACTAGACTAAACAGCAGTAGCAACTAGCAAATCTTGACCACTGACAACCAGTCTATTTGGTATTATTTTAATTCCCTGCTGAACCTCCGTCTCTCTCAAGAGTCATGCAGTGCTGTGTGATGAATAAATAATGGATTTTTATGTCATGATGAAATGCATACTTTTGTCACAATAAGTAATTGGCCTGTCCACACATCAGTCAAACGATACCTCTGCTAGCCCATCAGCCTCTAGTACACGTACACCTTCTCCTTACCCTGAGGTTGGGTTCCTCTTCCATTGATTCCATTGATGAGGACAGTCTGGCAACATGAAAGATCACCTTTCAATCCCAGGAGAGGAGGAGGGGCCGTGGACGTGGTAGCGGACTGTCGCCCACATTGAGCAATTAATAATCATGGAATGGAGCTACTCGTTGGGGTGATGGCGAATCAACAACCCTGCTGCTACCACACCCATCTCTCATCAGGAACAGTGGGCAACATACCTCATTGGATTGGATGTTTCCATATAGCTTCAGTCATTAATCCATCCTTTATTTATCTCTCCATTCATCCATCCATATCTACAGTATACACACACACACACACACACACACACACACACACACACACACACACACACACACACACACACACACACACACACACAACAGGAAAAGGCTGACTGGGAGTTCATGGGCTGTGACGAACATAATAACTGCTTGAATCTGACAGGGAGAGAGATATGATTGATGGCCTTCTAAAGAGCTGAGCTTCCAATATAAAAGATCCTTCACAAATATGCTCTCTCTCTCTCTCTCTCTCTCTCTCTCTCTCTCTCTCTTTCTCTCTCTCCATATGTCTCACTGTCTTCTGCTCTCCTCGATCCTCTCCTCCCTCCTCTCTTCCTCTCTCTCTCACACACACACACGTACACACATGTATACATGTACACATGTACACATGTACACACACACACACACACACACACACACACACACACACACACACACACACACACACACACACACACACACACACACATACAGTACACATACAATCAGTTGATCTCGTTTATGAATTTGTCACAGCACGGAAACAACTCTTTTAAAGGTCACAAATGACCTTCTTCGTGCTGCTGATGATGGAGATTGTTCAATTTTATTACTCCTAGATCTCAGCTCTGCATTTGACACCGTAGATCGCTCTATTTTAGTAATTGACCGCCTGAAAAAATGGGTTGGCATCGGGGACACAGCTCTTGGCTGGTTGCGCTCCTACCTCACCGATGGGAGTTTTTCCGGTGGTGATTGGGGAGGCAAAATCCTCTCAGGTCCCCCCTGACCTCTGGTGTCCCCCAGGGCTCTATTCTGGGCCAGTTACTTTTCTCCATATATTTGCTCCCACTTGGCCATATCATTCGTAAACACAAGATTAATTTTCATTGCTACGCAGACAGGGACGTGCTGGCCATTGGGAAAAGCGGGACAACTCCCAAACGGCCGGTTCATTCCCGGCCGGTCCAGGCCGGCCATTAGGAAAAAATTTAAAATAAAATGTCGGCCTTCGTTCCATTTTGGGGGCTGTCCGGCCAAGAAAGTAAATCGTCCCTGTCGGGCAGAAACCTGGTATCTCCAAGTTTCAAATTTATAATTTTTTTCGCAAAGCAAAGCGGTGCGAGGCGTTGTGTGCTTGTAGATCGGCTGTTTTCACTAGTTCAAATCATTTTTAAAATGATAAATACAAAACAAACGGTTTTGGACATATAAGGTTTCCACCCGACAACGACAAAATATAACTAAAAAAAAGAAAATTAGGGCTTCTCCAACTCTTTTTCCCGGGCTGAATCAGGGGCCCAGCACGTCCCTGTACGGTGTACGCAGATGACTCACAGTTGTACATCCCCCTCAAACCTGGCAGCACAGACAATATAGCCCAAATACTTACCTGTCTCTCGGACATCAAGTGCTGGATGTTCCAGAACTTCCTCCAGCTCAATGAGGCAAAAACAGAAATCCTCCTCTTTGGCCCCCCACATTCCACCCCCTTTTTTCAGTCACAGCTCGGCAATTTGTCACAAAATGTTAAAAGTGTTGGTCGTAATTTAGGCGTTATGTTTGACTAAAATGTATCTTTTAATTCTCAAATGACCAAGGTGGTACAATCATGTTTTTTCCAGCTTAGAAATATAGCCAAAATTAAATAATTTCTCTCATACTCAGACCTGGAGATGGTCATTCATGCCTTCATTTCATCACGCATAGATTATTGTAACTCCCTGTATTCTGGTCTCAGCAAAAAAACGATTTCCCGTCCTCAACTAGTGCAAAATTCAGCAGTCAGATTTATTGACCAACTCCAGAAGGCGTGTCCACATTACACCTGTCCTTGCCTCCCTTCACTGGCTGCCTGTAAGTTTTAGAATAGATTTTAAGATTTTATTGACTACTTTTAACCCATTTAGGCCTGAACACATTATGACGCAATATTTTATGCTTTAACTATTGAAAAATAGCAGATATACAAGCTCACAGCGCGGCACCGAGTGCCGCGCTGCGAGCTTGTAGATCTGCTATTTTTGAAAAATCGTGAAAATTAGAATTATGACCCGATTCTATAAGTGTCTTTTGAATCCTTCTAAGGTTTTTTTTGAAAAACCCGTGTTTCTACGTCAGCAATCTGGCCGGCCATCGTCAAAGAAAAGGTCCTTTTTCACTTAACTGGAGCTCAGTTAGTCTGTTCTTGAGAGACTATGTCAGTGGTTCTCAAACCTTTTCATGTGAAGGACCCCCAAACTGATATTTATTTGGCCAAGGACCCGCATCTCAAAATATTTAGTTCCAGGGACCACCCAGAAGCAAAATATGAGTTACAAACGTTCGCTCTAAAAATACATGTATCCAAAGATTTGCACACATTTTCACGACTTTTTCAAAAATAGCAGATCTACAAGCTCGCAGTGCGGCACTCGGTGCCGCGCTGTGAGCTTGTATATCTGCTATTTTTCAACAGTTAAAGCAGTCAATAATTCTAGGCCTGGGTTAAAGCATTGCAGGCTCTGGAATGCCCTGCCTGAGGCTCTAAGATTAGCTAGCTCGCTGCATTCTTTTAAAGGTGATACACCATGAATTTTCACTTTTCCAATTTTAAAACCTTTTTTGGGGGTCCTACTAGCACTTTCTATCCTCACAAAGTCCCATTTCTGACCATTGTGTCTTTCTCTGTTTTTGGGAAGGCTGAGGTTAAAAGCTTTCCACGTGTTCTCAGAACAGTTCAGGCCAAAGGTGGTACTGCAGCCGAGCCATTCAAAAATGAGAGAGGCTCTCTATTCAGGAGTGGTAATTTAGCCTCAAACCTTTTGAAAAACGTTTTTGGGACATAAACAATATGACATAAATACTTTTTAAATGCATGGTGTATCACCTTTAAGTCACAACTGAAAACTCACCTGTACACCAAGGCTTTTAATTAGCCTTTTATATATTATGTTTTATTTCTTTTATGTTTTACTTCTCTTGTTTAGTTGTTTACCTTTTACATTCTACTGTTTACTGTTGTCTTATCTCATTTCATTGCACTGTATTTTATTCTGCCATTGGAAAGCACTTTGTTTTGAAAAGTGCTCTATAAATAAAGTTTATTATTATTATTATTACACACACACACACACACACACCATCTATCACTGTATTCGCCCCATGCACAGTATATACATATATGATAGATATGCTAGTGGAGGGAGAGAAAAGGTCAGAGCCAACAATATTCACACAGTTATAGAAGATGCATTGAGTATAGGCAATAACATGCTTTTACAATGTCAACAAAGCATGGTTCCTCTGTTCCTCTTTGGTATGACAACTGTATTATTCCCTATATACTGTATTATTAACTTACACTTGTAATATCTATAAATCCTTCTTTCCCTCGATCTCTAATGTTCTTATGGTTTACCTCTCTTGGGTATGCTGGCCTGGCAGAAGGTCTAGATGTGATGTATTTCGATGGAAGTTAGCGCATGGCTGGGTTACAGTAATCTGTTCTTTTATCGATTCGATCCTTCCTCAGACATATATGACTTACAGTATACTTACAGCATCTTTCACACACACACACACACACACACACACACGCACACACGCACGCACGCACGCACGCACGCACGCATGCACGCACGCACACAGTTTAAGAGCCAAGTCACTGTAATCACCGAATGATGTGAATCAAAAGAATGTGATCAATCTGTGCAAGTTCCAGTATGCACAGTAACCACAAGCGTAATTTGTATAGGGTTGATGGGTTTAATAAACCCAAGGGCCCCCCTACTGGTGACAGTATTATAAATTCATAGGCTATTATATCGCCGTTGTCGGGTGAAAACCTTGTATGTCCAAAACCGTTCATTTTGCATTTTTCATTTTAAAAATGAATTAAACTAGTGAAAACAGCCGATCTACAAGCACACAACGCCTCGCACCGCGAGGCGTTGTGTGCTTGTAGATCTGCTGTTTTCACTACTTTTGGGCATTGTCTGATGAAGCAGGGCTTTGCTTTGCGAAAGAACGTACACATTTGAAACTTGGAGATACAAGGTTTACACCCGACAAGGACGATATGTATTTTGTCATTTCCAAAATATTAGGGGTCTCTAATCTCCTAATCTATGGGCCCCCCTCACAGCAGTACAGGGCCCTTTTGATCTGAAAACCCATGCAGAATAAGATCTAATTTCGCCCCTGACAGTAACATATCGAGAGTATAGTCCATTTGGTTACACTTGTACAATCAAAGTTAGATTAACTCTGAGTATTTTACCATCTCTGGTTTCTGTTTAATATACAATAACTGGATAGG
>NC_137816.1:12357906-12397906 GCF_963921795.1 Nannobrachium achirus | reverse complement strand
ACATTGAGCTGTAGACACAGCTCTAGTTTGAACATTACATTGAGCTGTAGACACAGCTCTAGTTTGGACATTACATTGAGCTGTAGACACAGCTCTAGTTTGGACATTACATTGAGCTGTAGACACAGCTCTAGTTTGGACATTACATTGAGCTGTAGACACAGCTCTAGTTTGGACATTACATTGAGCTGTAGACACAGCTCTAGTTTGGACATTACATTGAGCTGTAGACACAGCTCTAGGACATTACATTGAGCTGTAGACACAGCTCATATTGGACATTACATTGAGCTGTAGACACAGCTCTAGTTTGGACATTACATTGAGCTGTAGACACAGCTCTAGTTTGGACATTACATTGAGCTGTAGACACAGCTCTAGTTTGGACATTACATTGAGCTGTAGACACAGCTCTAGTTTGGACATTACATTGAGCTGTAGACACAGCTCTAGTTTGGACATTACATTGAGCTGTAGACACAGCTCTAGTTTGGACATTACATTGAGCTGTAGACACAGCTCATATTGGACATTACATTGAGCTGGGTAGGCAGAGCGTTTTATTTCAGTTTGTCAGTCCCACACAGCAGCTGCTGTTTGAGTCACAGCTGTTTAAGTCCCTTTTCCAGAACAGATGACCCACTCTAACCCCATTAATAGCAACTAAGCATAGCAATTAAAATATATTTATATATGATCTGAAAAAAACACTTACAGGCAGCAGCCGTTCGCAACTGGTAAAACAACGAACCTAGCCCAACCCTACCCTCCCCTGCCCCTTCTTTGTATATACTTACTGTTTGTTTAGACTTACTGTTTTCTTTTTTGTTTTTCTTTACATATCTACTGCATAGTACTGTGTTCTATTTGTCTGTCATTCAATGTTATATGAGATACTTTAATGGTTTCCTGTGGAAATAAGCTTAGTCCTTTCATGGATCTCCTTTTAGTAGACCTTGTAGGCTACCAGTGAACTGTACCGTCATGAAACTGTACCTTTTCCTATGCAAACTTCTAATAAAGTCTTCAATCAATCAATCAAATCTATTCCATCTTCTTAAACAATAGGTATTACGTTATTTGTCTACGATACAGTCCGGTGGGAAACACTAAAGCATCATTACTAGCGGGATAAAATGTGAATCATTGACAAGGTCACCAATCAACCAGTCACATTCTGTCCTCAATGCCTGCCCATGCATCTACAATAAACACCATCCCCCAATAACAGAGGAGGGTGGAGCAGGTCACTGAATGGTCCTCAAGGGGATAATTGAAGCATCTTCTTTATGTGATGGGACTGATGGGGAGGGCATCCTGGCAAAGGGAGCATTAATCAACAGGCAGATGTGGAAAAATACCTACATGGCTATAGGAGACACAGACATTATAAATGTTCTACGGCCTGTCTTGTGTCATTGTTTGTAAGATTCCTGTTTTGATACAGTATAGGCTAATGGCCATTTGTTGCAACATAATGCAACAGGGTGTTTGTTGTGTGATTAATAAGAGAGAGAGAGAGAGAGAGAGAGAGAGAGAGAGAGAGAGAGAGAGAGAGAGAGAGAGAGAGAGAGAGTTAAACGGTATTACGCCATATGACACTGAGCTAAGGAGCTTTCACACATCAATTCCCCAGTTTGTATTCGATCCCATTGCCCGGTTGCTCGTACTGTGATACGCTAGTTGGTTGTCAGGCAACCGCTGGTGTTACATGTTACATGTTAAGAGACTAGCCTACTACTGCTAGTGGCTGCTGTCTAGCTCTGGTCCAGAGTGTCAGCTGATGCTCTGGACCAGAGCTGCTGTCCAGACAGCGTATAGGCCTGGAGGACACATTTGGTCAATAAACGCTTGATGAAGTATTCATTAACATCATCATTGGTGTGAATTATTCGGTCATACACATACTGACTTAAAAAGGTGGTGCCATTTTGTACTTTTTCTGTTTTGTATGTGTCTATGGAGTTAACATTACTAGACCCCCAGGTGTGGTTATAATATGCAAATATGTATTTTTGGTTTCTTCTTGAAAGCCTCTGAGTCAAAAGGCCCAACTGAAAAAGAGTTAGTGACATCATTTCATCCCCTCCCCTTTCACCATACACCGACCCAACACTGTGGGTTTGGCTAACTTCAGCTGGGTCACAACCCACCTGCGTCTCAAGTCCTAAAATCAATCCTATTTCCTATTTCCTTGCTTGTATGTTAGTCCCTCCCATTGAGGAAATAGAGAAGAGGCGACGTCCCATTGGCCATTTATGATGACAACATCACAGGTGATAGGCCAACTCCCAGTGGGCGGGACTAACAGACAAGGAAATAGGAAACAAGTGAAGGAAATGTCTCGCGTAGCCAGACAACTATTCCACAATCTCCGAATATAGAGTCTGGAACTACAGATCCTAAACGGCGAGTAATGGAAGCTGGCATTTCCGTTCAAGAAAACATATTTTAAAAAGTCATTTCTGCTATAAGCAGCAAGCTAAATATGCTTAGATGATTTTTATTTATATTAGGATAAATGTACGCGATGTGAGACGGAAACGGAAGTGAGGAGGAGCCGAGAGGCTTCACTTCCGCTTTAACCGGGTACTCAACATTCTTCTTACGTTATTCCAGACTGTATGACGGGAGCATCTGCAAATCGCGGAGTCAATAGTCTGGCCACGCGAGACTACCACCCACCTGACAACCAGGCATTAATGGGTGGGTGTGGCAAGACTGGCCACATAAAAACCTAATTTTAACAATTTCTGTACACCTTTTTGGAAAAGATCTTCCTCCTAGTATAATCATAATACCTGATCAAATTTCTACTATCTTTAAGTACAATTTTGAGGTAGGCCTACACTATATCTCAGAGGCATATATTAGCATAGGCATATATTAGCCTACTTTTACCCCACTACGTTTAGTTACTAGTTACTTATTATTACAAAACACACATAACCACTTCAGCCATATATTTCAGCCATTTGAAAATAGCAGATCTACAGGCTCACAATGCTTCGCGATGCTTGTAGATCTTCTATTTTCAAAAGGTTGTTATAGGCTACATTTGAAAACTTGAAATGGGATAACTTTTACTTTTGGTACTTTAAGTAGGCCTACATGCCAATGCCAATACCTTTGTACTTTTTGAATTCGGGACTTGTTTTACTTGAGTAGCCATATTTCTAAATTGCAGTATTTATACTTTAAACAATATGAGTACTTTTTCCACCACTTGCAACTAACCAATCACTGTGCGATCATCCTGGCGGACTATGGGATGTATAGAGTACCGTTTTCATCCGTATCCCACCAGCATCCACTGCCTCTGGTCTCCTGCCCCTCCCTCCCACCGTTCTCCTGCATGGCAGCGCGCTCTGCTCCATCATCAGTACACTGAGCGTTCCTCCCAAGCCCGTACACAGAAAGGTAAGATAATCGGTTCTCTACGTTGGCTTCTATTCGTACCTGGCTGTAATGGCGTCCATCTGGACTAACGAGAAGCAGTCGACATCGAGAAGATCGAGTGTTTGTGGCGCTCTCTCTCTGCCTGCCCTGACTACGTTTGCTTTTAAACAGGCGACGGTGTAGAGACAGCAGCTTAGCATGTCATGGTTATTGGGCCATTTCAGCCATGCAAAATGATGGTGGATTTTACATTGGGGGCGAGATATTTGTATTCTAATCAGCGTCTCGTTTGTGGGTGAATAATACATAATTGAAATCACTGGAGCATTGTGTTGGTTACAGTCAGTGCATCATGCATGTGCGAGTGGCCTGCCCTACACTGATGTTCACTGCATCTGTTGTGAGACTGCGAGAATGCGCATCAGGCTGCCATACATGTACCTGCTAAAGAACATGCGAGGAAAAATACTGAGGCATATGTAAGCCATTGCATTTACCAGTGGTGGAAAAAGTACTCACATATTAAGTACAAGTATGACAGTTTTGGTGTATCAAAATGTAGCCTACTTAAAGTAAAAGTACAAAATGTTTGAAAATAGCAGATCGCAACGTGTTTGAGCCTGTAGATCTGCTATTTTCAAATAGCCAAGGTATAAAATAGGGCTAAAGTGGTTTACGTTTTATAATATTATGTCTGCAAAGAAACTAGTAACTATGGTTTTCAAATAAATGTAGTGGAGTAAAAGTACAACATTTGGATCTGAGATGTGAGATGTAGTGGAGTAGAAGTAAAAGTATTGGACATTTGAAATAATCAAGTAAAGTACAAATTCCTCAAAATTGTACTTAAGTACAGTACTTAAGCAAATGTACTTTGTTACTTTACTCCACTGGCATTTACAGAAAGAAGGAAAACATCAGAGCTACAGAATATTTAACCTTTGTTATTGGTAAGGCCAAGCCTATGAAGTGGCCTGTCACTCTGATGGCTCAATGTAGGCATATAGGAATTTACTCTTCTTTAACAATGTTTTTAACTAGTTTGACTTTTAACAGATGACCTAATTATAACAGGGAAGATTACACTCATTAATTATGGTACAGAAACCGACATATATTCCCAACTATGATGTTTGGTATGTTTTAGACTTATGTAACCTGAACTAAACCGATTTTCCAGGGCTTTCCTTTAAAATTACAAAACCAAGGTGAGGAATTTAGACTTATAAGCTTCATCTTTAGGCTATAATATGATACACCAGTGCAAGTGACTTGCTCTGGCAATTAAATCTTGATAAAGTTAAGATAACTCCTTGCAACAATCATTCCTTGCCCTGATGATGACCAGTGTGGCCGAAACATGTTGTCAGTTGCCTTTTTGGAGCTGTGTGAAGCACAGGCTCCCTATACGTGGCTGTGTGGGTCTGTGTGTGTGTGTGTGTGTCTGTCTGTCTGTCTGTGTGTGTGTATGTAGCCTGAACTTCCTAAACTTCGGCACGCCACTAGTCCCACAGTTTTGCCACCACACACTCGCGCCATATGTCAAATCGACCGGCTTACTCGGGAATCGTGGGCTATTACTTTTCTAAGAGAAAGGTTCTATAGTTTAATTGATATTCATTTATTAGTGAATTAATTTTCCCCATTGACTTATAATGGGAATTGCAAAAACTCACATTCAATTATTTGTCTCTCGCAAACCATAGGGGCTAGAGTTTCAAGACTTGGAGAGGAGGTTCATAATGATTTCAAGGATTAAATAAAAAATAATTGTGTCATTTGGCCGCATGGTGGCGCCATAACACCCCACTTTACGTTTTGGCCTGTAACTCTTGAACCGTAGGTCGGAAAATTAAAAATATTTTTTCCCTGGATTCCTTGGGTCATGACGCATCTCCCCATATAGGCCACGCCCATTTGCGCCATGATAGATTTTCCGCCATCTTGAATTTTCTCCAAAACACACTTTTTGCTCCTTCTCCTACATATTTTCTTCAAATGTCACAAAAATCGGTACACATGATCCACACACACACACACACACACACACACACACACACACACACACACACACACACACACACACACACACACACACACACAGCTCCACTTCACACGGGTGTGATTTTTTTTCTAACTCCTTGCAACTGTCCACAACTAAGGGTGACTGTATTGTTTATTTATAGCCAATTTCTATTTTGGCCTTTCATGATCAATTGGATTGCCAGTGCCACTTGCATTACAGTCTTGCCGTCAAATCCCAGGACACAGGAGGTTTCAGGGTGTGTGCTGCTGTTTGCTGACTTCAGCAGTATTGAATGGGATAATCCCATTTATCAGTGTTTCCCCCCCCCCCCCACCCCCTTCTTGTAGTTACTGCACTTTGGCTTTGTAGGTCAGTATTAGCCCATTTAGGCCTAACATTATTTAACGCTTTAACTATTGAAAAATAGCAGATATACAAGCTCACAGCGCGGCACCGAGTGCCGCGCTGCGAGCTTGTAGATCTGCTATTTTTGAAAAAGTAAATATTTGCAAATCTTTGAATATATGTTTTTTAAGCGAACATTTGTAACTCAAGTTTTGCTTCTGGGTGGTCTCTGGAACTAAATATTTTGAGATAGGGGTCCATGGCCAAATACATATCATTTTGGGGGTCCTTCACATGAAAAAGTTTGAGAGCCACTGACATGGTAATGTCTCAGGAACAGACTAACTGAGCTCCAGTTGAGTGAAAAGGACCTTTTCTTTGACGATGGCTGGACAGATTGCTGGCATAGAAACATAGGGTTTTTCAAAAAACCTTAGAAGGATTCAAAAGACACTTATAGAATCAGGTCAAAATTATAATTTTCAAGCTTTTTCAAAAATAGCAGATCTACAAGCTCGCAGCGCGGCACTCGGTGGACGTGGTTTTCTGGTGCCACTAAAAAATCGTCCATTCATTTTTCCTAAAGAGATTTACAAAATATTTATAGATAACTGTGAGAGAAACAAACACAGAATCAAAGGTTTTATGGCCATGATTCATCAGGATCTTGGATGGCTTGATTTTTGTCGTAGAGATTTGGTGTAGAGGGAAAAGTACATGGTTGACTCTGGTCAATTAAGTAACCAGTAAGACTCCCTAATCTGGAGATAAGCGACCGTCAGGTTGCAGCGTGATTTTAGGGCAATATGTGTAGGAGCAGTGTCCAAAAATGTGTTTGAAAAAATCGTCCTGATGGTGGCGCTATATGGGACAGATCCATGTTGATGAGATGAGTGTAGACATACTGTGTACCGATTTGCGTGATTTTAGGGCAAAATCTGTAGGAGCAGTGTCCAAAAATGTGTTTGAAAAAATCGGCCTGATGGTGGCGCTATATGGGACAGATCCATGTTGATGACATGAGTGTAGACATACTGTGTTGCGATTTGCGTGATTTTAGGGCAAAATCTGTAGGAGTAGTCCAAAAATGTGTTTTAAAAAATCGGCCTGAAGGTGGCACTAAATGGGTCAGATCCATGTTGATGACATGAGTGTAGAGCAAGTGTGTACCGATTTGCGTGATTTTAGGGCAAAATGTGCAGGAGCAGTGTCCAAAAATTTGTTTTGCAAGAATCGGCCTCATGGTGGGGCTAGAAGAGGGCCATGTGAGAATTGGTGGATGGAGGTTGTGGTTTGGCAGGCAAGGAGTGTGTGTGTGCAAAATTTGGCATGGATCAGGGCAACGGTTGCGGAGATATGAGCAGGGCAAAGGTGTGACGTGTGACTGACTGACAGACTGACTGACAGCTGGTGGAGGTTTTGATAGTAACTGCGACCTGACTGACGGTCACAATAGGTTGTACTAGATGCAGGGTTTGACACTAAGGTCTCAGAGGCACTTGCCCGTTGGGCAAGTACAGGTCATGTTCTACTTGCCCAAAGGTCATGCCCACTTGCCCGAAAAGTAAATCGTCCATTGCAGGTCCATTATAAAATGATGCGTAAGATTTTAGCTCTCAATTTAACACTTATTTCTTTACTTTCTGGGGCAGTGCGATAAAAAATGTCATACCTCAATACCTCTAAATCCAAATACCAAATACCTACATAGCTATGATTGAATATGTATATGGTTTCATACTTCATACTGTTTTATATTCTTAAGTGTAGCAATAGTAAAAACAGCACATTATAGGTAAACAGTACTCTTATTTTACATTCCACAGAGGGCGCTGGCCACGTTCAGGTGTTTAGACAGATATCTTGTGTTGTGTTTATACTACGGTTGCGTCCCCTCTCATATGAGCACTTGCCCGGTCGGGCAACCTGAAAGCCAACTTCACCTGCCCGAACATTTTATTTACCTGCCGGGGGCAGGTGGGCAAGCCCTAGTGTCAATGCCTGCAGATGGCTTAAGTGGTTAAGAAAGCCAAATACCATTCTCTCTTTTCTCGATCATATCGGTTGTCTTGCAAACAGTACATGATATACTTTGTAGATTCATTCTACTCCCATGGTGAATCGATGGGTTTAGAAGGAATTGGAGATCTACATTGCATCCTAACAGACTGTATGGAGGGAAGTCGCTGCTAATGGTTTCCTGAATATTTCCTGACTCGCATGTTTCCTTGTTTCTATTAAAGGACAATATATTAGGCCAGTGTATGAACATGTTAATTTATTCTTCATACTTAAAGGAGTAGTTCACCCAAAAAATATGTATTTTCTATTTAAATTACACACCTCATGAAACCTTGAATTCATGGAGATTATTTGTTTTTGTCACAAGCCACTAATTTGATGACTCAATGGAGACTCTTTGAGTCTACCAGAGACCTCCACGATCATCAAATAATGAATATAGGATCAATTATTTGTTATAATCGAATAAATCGTTTCGATTCATTCGATGAACTGTTGCACCCCTAATCGCCAGATTCGCCGCCCACATGCCGAGGGCCTGTAGAATCTGTGCTTCTCTGGAGTTTTGCATCATCTCCTTCAGATAGGCTTATAACCACTGCATCCTTTTTAGAGGTAAAATTACAATTAAGATTGTATTTGCATTCAAGTTGGTCTTTTCCTTTTGACATGCCTATATTGATGACAGAAACAAATTGTCAGAGAGCATTTCATTTCATTGTGTGAAGACCTCACCTTCTCTCCAGGGTCTAATTCTTGTCTTTGTTAGAGACTGTGCTCTATACATGCCTCAGCTCACCATTACAACTCTATAAAATACCTGGCAATAAAAGGGATAGGTGAAATACAAATCATCTCAATGCCACTGTGTTATACCTCTCTAAGGACATGCACTACCATGTGATACATTTTTTATTAGCCTCCTCCCTGTTGCTTTGAGTCATGATTCATTCTATTACTGCAATCTAATCCCTTTGCACTATTGCCTCTGTGTTCTAGCCCCAGGACATGTTTCCTCCTTGATCTGAGCTCTGCTTGTGATATTGGTGGATGAGGAATGTGGTTAAATGATAAAGCAGAAAACAACATTCCGGGACACACGCGAACCTGCCAGCGCAAAAATAAATGCTCAGCGCCACGCCACGCAGCTGGGGTTTCCAAAACGTAGTGTGCACTCAGAACAGTGGGGGATAATTTATTTTGGCAAGCTAGAAGACTTGTCTAGGTCCAGTTGCAAAATGCAGACAGGTGCTCTTTTCCTTTCTTTTATTTTGAAGGAGGGTGGGGAGTCACACTTTTTGATGGCTGGTGTTTTTCACTCTTTTGAAGTAGTTTGACATGCAGTACATGTACAGTACATAGGCACGGGTCCATTGAGTATCTTGAAAACCAGGCCCATTGCAAGTTGCTGTACTCTGTCCTCTACCCTAAGCCATCACACCCTAGCATAATGAGCAGGGGTTAGGGTTAGGTGACTGAGTCCTAATGGTGAGGTCTAGTAGTAGTCTGATAAGTTTGTTTTGAGAGGTTTTTATGTGAGTGAGTGCCTTTGTGGTGCTAGAGTGCCATGAGGTGCATGCATAGTCAAAATGACATTTGATGCGTGCTCCAGCCAGTGTCCTCAGTGCATTCCTACTACGGTCGTATTGAGGACCAACACAGGTGTTCTATGCCAGGGGTTTTCAAAGTGGGTGACGGGGCACCCTGGGGTGCCGCGACGGCAGTCCAGGGGTGCCGCGAGATAATTTGATAGTATTTGGAATTTATTTGGACACTTGGAAAATATATTTAGTATCATTTTAAACTTGAAGTACAGAGTTATTTTCAGTCAGTTCTAAACAAAATGGCTATTATCTCAATGTTTTCCTCGCAACACAATCACTAAGATATTGTCACTGTCGGGCAGAAACCTTGTATCTCCAAGTTTCAAATGTGTACGTCTTTTGCCATGCTTCATCATACAAGACTGTCGCAAAAAACTAGTGAAAACAGCCGATCTACAAGCACACATAGATCTGCTGTTTTCACTAGTTTAGTACATTTTATAGATGATAAATACAGAACTAACGGTTTTGGACAAGGTTTACACCCGACAACGACGATATGCTATAAATATAAGGTGCTGGGAGTTAAAATTATAATGTAGGGGTGCCTCGGATTAAAACAATATATTTATGGGGTGCCCTGAGACAAAAAAGTTTGGGAACCCCTGTTCTATGCCATTCAGAGAAATTGAAATACCTGTGTTGGTCCTCATCAACATGGCCGTTTAGGACTACAAATGAAACCCATGAATAGGCCTCATCACGTGGTTAAAGTGGTTTCAGCTAAGTACTTACACAGTATCTCTACAGCAGGGGTTCCCAAACTTCTTTGTCTCAGGGCACCCCATAAATATTTGTTTAATCCGAGGCACCCCTACATTATAATTTTCACTCCCAGCACCTTGTAATTATAGCATATCGTCGTTATCGGGTGGAAACCTTGTATGTCCAAAACCGTTTTGTATTCATCATCTATAAAATGTACTAAACTAGTGAAAACAGCAGATCTACAAGCTGTGTGCTCTGTGTAGATCGGCTGTCTTCACTAGTTTTGTGTGACGGTCTTGTGTGATGAAGCAGGGCTTTGCTTTACCAAAAGACGTACACATTTGAAACTTGGAGATACAAGGTTTCTGCCCGACAGTGACGATATTTTAGTGATTGTTGCAAGGAAAACGTTGAGATAATAGCCATTTTGGTTAGAACTGACAGAAAATAACTAAATGATACTAATTTATTTTTTCAAGTATCCAAATAAATTCCAAATATTATCAAATGATCTTGCGGCACCCCAGAGTGCCCCGTCACCCACTTTGAAAACCCCTGCTCTACATAGTCATGACATCAGCATGCATCTGTCCCATTTAGCGCCACCATCAGGCCGATTTTTGCAAAACACATTTTTGGACACTTCTCCTACACATTTTGCCCTGAAATCAGGCAAAGCACTACACACTATCTCTAAAGTCATGTCATCAACATGGATCTGTCCCATTTCCCATATTCCCTCCTGATTGGCTACCATTGCCTTCTAAAGTTTGTGTATGCGACGTGACGGTCGCTTATCTCCCGATTAGGGAATCTTACTGGTTTAAACTACAGCATTTCGTAAAACGTCTACCGGCTACAGTTTACCAACAGGTTTGGTTTCTTCTCATTTCATCCCATCTGTGGTGTGATGTATAGCCACACCTCCAATGTAGCATGATGACTGATGATAATGACTTGACTTATCCATATTCATTCACTAATGATCCCAGCTGTGGCTGTATACCTGGCTGTATCCCAAGGCCAATTAGAACGAGAATAAGTCATTATCAGTTCTGTTGTTATAACGGTTATGGTCATCATAAGAATAAGGGCATATCAACTTAAATTCTCTCATTAGAAATGTGAGTAGGGCACTGCTTCTTAATCAAATCCAGTAATTATTCACATCTTTCATGGAAACAAGAGAAAAAAGATTTTGAATTTGAGAAAGAGTTTCTCAAATTCAAATATATTGCTAAGATTAATATCAAAATAGCTAAGTACATTTTTAAACTGATTAATATTCCGTTTCAGATTCAACTAAACCTACTCGGTCTGCTTCATTGAAGAAATATTGACCACGGCCTCGCCGCCTCATTCATACCACCTTGGCATTTTTCTTAGTCATCGAATTGTGAATATACCATGGCAGTGTTCTCCAGTAAAATCCTTGCCAAGTGTGTTTAGAGACCAGCCAGAGAATTATGCCCTGTGGTGTCACACAGAGTGACATATATGGGGCAAGGACAAGTTTGACACGCACGCACGCACGCACGCACGCGTGCACACACACACACACACACACACACACACACACACACACACACACACACAACACACACTTTTATTTATTTTTTACCTCAGGTGGCATAACATTTGTCCTCTGGCCTCCACCTAGTAATGACATTCTTCTTTTTTTAAGATTTGTTTTTGGACTTTTATGCCTTTATTGATAGGACAGTAGACTGACCGGAAATGGGGGAAGAGATGGGGAGTGACACACGGCAAAGGTCGTCCGGATCGGGAATCGAACTGGCGCCGCCGCCAGGCATCCATGCCTATGTGGCAATATGCCTAAGTGGTATGCGCCTGGACCAGTAGGCCAGCAGGCACCCCTAGTAATGATTTTCTAATCTGACTAGAAGATTGCCATTACAGTGTAGGCAAGGCGGGGGGGGGGGGGAGAGAGAACTCTCTTACATAAAAGTAGCAATACCACAATGTAAAGAAAGCTGAAGTTCTCTTCTTTTCCAAATACAAAACTCAGCTGATCGCAACACATTGTGAGCTTGTGGATCAGCTATTTTATAATAAGACAGGGCTTAATTGGTTATTATGTGTTGTAACTTTTGTAATGGAGTACAAAAGTACAATATCTGAGTGGAGTGCAGTGGAGTAGAAGTATAAAGTATAGAGAACTGGAAATACTCCAGTGAAGTAAAAGTACCTCACGATTGTGCAGTGCAGTACTTGAGTAAATGTACCTTTTTACTCTCCACCTCTCTGAGTGTGGGATCTCTTCCTGTGCCTTGTATTACTCCTTAAAGGAGTAGTTCACCCCCAAAATGCCTTTTTTCTATTGATTACTCCCACCATGGAGACTTGAGTTCAATAATATTTTTTTGTATTTGTCACTTTCCAAAGACAAAAAAAATATTATAGCAAATTTACCCCCATTGAATCCGGATGGGGACCCAAATGCATTAGGGTCCCCATCCGGAATCAATGGGGTACATTTATTGTAATAAAATTATCGTCTTAGGAATGCGACAAAAACCAAAAACTATTATTGAATTCAAGTCTCCATTGCATAAGTAATCAATAGAAAAAAAGGTCATTTTGTGGGTGAACTACTCCTTTAAAGTCGTGAACACCCACTCACTCTTCAACGCCTCCGTTTTATTTCTCAAAGGGCAGTGTGTGTCTTTTGTTAAACGCTTCTTTTTGTACAGCAGTGAAACTAGGTAAAGAGAACATGGTCTCAAAGAATGTGCTTATTGGCAAGTGTGAGGCTTTATTGTTGCTCTTGTTGCTGTAAAAGGACTGTACCGGTGGTCTGGCTGGTATGTGTTAAAGCTGCACTTTCCTCTTCTACCCCGGATTTGAACCATGTTTCCTTCGCAAGTGCTGGATCTTTTTTTGACCGTTGAGCTAAACTAGTCTGCCTTCTTCTTGCTCAGGTGATGAATTGAATCAAAATTTGTGTCGGATCCTGTGTCTAGGTGATACATGACCTTTGTCACTTTCCAAATGTCTCAATAGAAGAGCAGGGACGGCTTTTACACAAATTCCCACGTGAAAAATGTATTCTTTGACCTTTTCAAACAGGAAGAAACTCAATCGGCTGATGACTTCTATAGGGGTTGACACTAAGCTCTCAGAGGCACTTGCCCGTCGGGCAAGTACAGGTCATGTTCTACTTGCCCAAAGGTCATGCCCAGATTGCCCACTTGCCCGAAAAGTAAATTGTCCATTGTAAAATGATTGGTAAGATTTTAATTACCACTCAATTTAACACTTATTTTTTTACTTTCTGGGGCTGTGCGATAAAAAATGTCATACACTATACCTCCAAATACAAATACCAAATACATAGCTATGATTGAATATGTCTGTGGTTTCACACTTGTTACATTCCACAGACTAGAAAATGGAGCACGCTGGCCATATTCAGGTGTTTAGACAGATAATAAATTTGAATTAGCATTCAATTTTAACACTTCTATTTTTTTTTTACTTTCTTGGGCTGTGCGATAAAAAAATGTAGGGTTCATACTTTATTTTATATTTTGTAGCAACTGTGGAAACAGCACATTATAGGACAACAGTCAGTGCTCTTATTTTACATTCCACAGACCAGAAGACAGAGCACTCTGGCCACGTTCAGATGTTTAGACAGATATCTCGTGTTGTGTCAAACTAGCACTTGCCCAGTCGGGCAACCCGAAAGTGTCATTATATTAACCTGATAATAATACATAACCAAAGTATTGATAGCACCCTGTGACTTATAGACTATTATTATCATAAAGTTATGATAATAATTATACCAATTAATATATAGATACAAAATATATTGATATTGTTATTATTTATATTGATATTATAATACTGATATTATATAATATTTTTGTAATTATTATTATACTTTCAGTGAGACGTACGCTGCCCATGCATTCTGAAGTGACACTCATGCCCATATACAGTACTGTATCTCTTTGCTATCTTGAGAGAGAGTTGTGAGTGTGCGTGAGAGAGAGCGAGGGTTAGATGTGTGGAAGGCTATGCTGTATGAATGTGTGCAAATATACTATATTAATTATGTATTTTTTTGAAGTGTGCTGTAAACACTGACAATTTGGTTTATTTTTATTTTTTCCAACTGAGCCAGGGGTAGTAGAGTCGACAAGCGTTCTCCCTGTCCACTTTTTCCAGCATCTTGGACACTTTACTACAGTATGGTAATAGCTTGACAACTTGTGCCTTGGACTCAAATTGCACTCATGCACACTGTATATATATTTTTTGTTGTCCCAAAAGAGGTGGAAACAAACTAAACTGAACTGAACTAAGCACAGTCGGTATAGTTTTGAGAGGTTGTTTATTGGCAAGTGTTTTGGTTATGGTAACATTGTTAGTATAGAGCCCCCTTCTCCCTGTAGTGTACACTCACGACCGCGTGGCTCTGTTCAGCTCCAACCAAGTGGCCAAGTTTACAGACGACACCACAGTTATAGGCTTGATCACGAACGGTGATGTCACAGCCTACAGGAGAGAAGTGGAGAACCTGGCACAATGGTGCCAGGAGAACAACCTGGCTTTCAACGTTGACAAAACAAAAGAGCTAATCTTCAACTACAGGAGGCCTCCCCAGAGATCACTCTCCCTTCCAGATCGGGGGAGGAGAGGGTCAGTGAGTTTTTTGACAAAGTTATATACATGTACATAGTCATACAACCGCAAGGCAATGAGGGTTGTGTTGACAGCCGAACGCATCGGCGGATGTGATCTTCCCCCATCCAAGCCCTGAAAGATGAACGCTGTGTCAGCAAAGCTCGGGGAATCATGAAGGATCCAATCCATCCCAATCATAGACTGTTTGAGATGTTGCCGCATGGAAAACGGCTACGCAGTAAGATACTGGAAATAGACTACAAAAAAAGCAAGAACGAGAACAAACCAGGGAAAAGGGAAACACACTATTACGCTTGAAGTTGAACTGCACCTACTTAATCTGTTGTACATAGAATATACAGTATATACTGTGATGTTGAATATACTGGAAAACATGCTGTTGGTGTAATATATACAATATACTAAAATGCACATGTACATTGATGATGCTCTATTATATTCTCTCTTTAGTCTTGCTCGTTCTTTTCTTGAAATCTTTTGACCCCTTTTCATCATTATTCTGCTGTTGTTATTATCTATGCTGCTGCATTGTCTGATGGAAGCCAAACCAAAATAAGTTGTACTCTTATGTACCTTTATGTACCTGTACACAAGATGTAACAATAAAGTACAACCCTGAACCTTGAATCTTGAGTAGTTGGGTGAATAAGGTGGTGAAACCTGGGAGTCCAATCCGTGGTTATGCAGGTTGGTGGGGGGGATGAGTCTTGACCCTAAGAGAGTATAGGAGGCATATCTGGCAATGATGGATCATGATGGAGACCCTCCCCCTGGGGTGTCAGGCGTATTCGCCTATGTTTTTTTTGCCTGCATGCATTTGGTCCTTTCGCATGGCACTTTCGCAGTGGAGGAGAGTCTTTTCACCTATCCTGTCTGGCCCATTCACCGCAGTTGAAGAGCCATTTCGCCTGCCTTAGATTGTCCATGTTTGCATGACAGTGGTGTTACCTCACCTGTCAAACGGTGACCATTACACATGGCTATCCTAAGCACCCCATAGAAATCACATTAATACAGATTAGAGCTATTGGAATCAGGTGTGTCCAAATAATTAAATGGGTTAGATAATCACCAGGTTAGATAATCACCCGTGTCACAGTTACTGAGGTTAGGGTTAGGTTTAGGCATAGTTTTACTGAGGTTAGGGTTAGGGTTAAGGTTGGTGGTCGGACCAAAGCAATTTAAGGGTGTTCGACCTAAGGACAGACATGTTACCCTATGTTCCCCAGGTTCTATGTTCCCCTCTCTATGTTCCCCACATCACAGCATTAGTTTTAGGTCACTATAATATTTAAATGACAACGGGATAATATGCAAACATAAGACAGTCTGACAGCAGAATTGAGCATAAGCGAAATGGCTCTTCAACGGCGGCGAAACGGCCAGACAGGTTAGGTGAAAACACTCTCCTCCACGGCGAAAGTGCCACGCGAAAAGACCATATCCATGTAGCCGAAAAAAACATAGGCGAAAGCGCTGGTGACCCCCCCTGGCTGTCAGCAACCTGATAGAGAGGGAGAGAGAGAGACACAGGTAGGGAGGAGAGAAAGAAAGAAAGAAGGAAAGAAAGAAAGAAAGAAAGAAAGAAAGAAAGAAGAGCAAAAGAAAGAAAGGGGTGCATGAAGCACACTACTAGCAGGCTAGGTTGTGTATAGTAGTAGGCTATGTTTCTCGTTGGTTAATTGGAGTTGTCCCAACTCTACATGATAATTGACATTACTGTTCAATATAGTTTGTTTATAGTTATACTATTGGGTTTATTTGAGCTGCTGGTTTCCATTATTTTAATATAATATATGAAAATCGAGATTTTAGATAAGGCAAAGTACATGGTTAATAAATACTCAAAGAACAAGTTACTTTGGCGGGCAGTCGCCAGCCACTTTAAATAACAAAACTAAATATACAGGCCAATTTATTATGAACCCACAAGCCACAATGTATATTTTTTATATCGAATTTAAACTTTAAACTAGAAAGTGTAGAGGCTGCTCCAGCCAACTCTACACACACACACACACACACACACACACACACACACACACACACACACACACACACACACACACACACACACACACACACACACACACACACACACACACACACACACACACTGTAGCACCGCCTGCTGTCCTTCAGAATGCTGTCTCCAGTCAAGCTGTGTGTGTCTGTAGAGATGTTGTGTTTAACCCATCATGACCTGGAGACCCGACTCTATAAATGTCTTCTAAATCCTATATTGTTCCTGAAAAACATATATGTTTCTATATCAGTGGTGCTCAAACCTTTTCATGTCAAGGACCCCCAGAATTATATGTATTTGGCCGTAGACCCTCATCTGAAAAGATTTTGTTCCAGGGACCCCAGAAGCAAAGATTTGAGTTCAAATGTTTGTTTAAAATATACCGTATATTCAAAGATTTGCACAGATGTTCAAGATAAAAAAGGGCAGAGATTGTGTTTTCGCTCGTCTGTACTTGTGTTTGTTTGTGTTGGTCTGTAAACAGCTAATCGTCGTAAGACTGTGCATGCATACTCCCAGTAGGCCACCTCAAATCTTTCGAATCAGCCTCATGGTGGCACTATAATGCTTAAAGACAAATTACTTGCATACACTTGCTCAAGTTTGTCTTCATAGACAACAGTATATCTGTTTTTCTTAGTTGTTGCATCCCACGTGCAGCCCATTACTGTCCATGGTTGTAGAGAGGTGAAGCAGTATATACAGTAGACCAGCGCAACATTTGAATGGAAACATCTGGGACATATCGCCAGGAAGATATCAATCTGTTTTGGGCATTATCAGAGGATAAAAGATTCAAAATGTCATTCTTTGGGATTGTTTCGTCTGATAACGAACAGGATGGCACAAGCTTGTATTATATACATTATTGTGCTGCTGAAACACTAAGACCTGAATTATACCTTTTAACACTTGCCAAATGGATCACACAGTGAAGCATAAATGATTCATTTCTGTCTTCAGAAATGTATAGCGGTTGCTTGAGGTAGGTAGCATAACATATAGTTAGTTTAGATTTCGCCGCTTGAGTATATTTCCATTATCTTGCCATGAGTATGGTGATACACAACAAGTGCAATCTTTCTGCTGTGCCTATGACTGACATTGGCATCTCCTCGAAAAGGTCACCGGTTCAGGAGGAGAATCTGGCAGGAAATGTTATTACGTACCCTATTATTCTCTGACGTGAAGGTCGTGGGAGAGAGACATTTCCTGATCCTCATTGTGATTGTGTAACACAGACATGCTGTTTAATCTACACTCTCGAGCCACGTCTGTTCACTCTATTTGATGAAACCTTTGGCACGGGGACAGGTCTCTGGATGATGTCATGTCACTTAGAGGGTACTAAAAGAGATGAGAAATATGATTGGGGTCCATAATGTGAGCAATCTGGTCACCCTTCCAGTCATAAATAAAAACAGCTTTGTTTTCATTCAGCTCATAAACAATTTGTTAGCGTGAAGCTAGTATACAGTATGTGAAAAGGTGATGCATTACATGTTGCATGGTACCAGTGTGGTTTTTGACAGCAAATTTTGATTTAGTTTTAGTCATAGTCTTTTGAATAAAATCTCATTTAGTTTTAGTCATAATTTAGTCACCTGAAAAGTTTTAGTTTTAGTCTAATTTTAGTCGACTAAATATCATGAGATTTTATGGTGACTAAATCTACAGTTGGTTTAGTGAACTAAAATGTATTTTGGCAGGCCTTGATGGCATCGTAATGACTACTTAGTTGTGTGCTGAAAATAGCAGATCTATAAGCTCACAACGCGTAGCAGCGCGACGTGTTGTGAGCTTGTAGATCAGCTATTTTCAGCACGCAACACCTGAGAGCAACCAAACATAAAATTACTCTCTTCTCCACTAGTCCCTCCCTAACGTTTTAGTCTAGTTTTTATTTTGTTGACGAAATTGTCAGTATATTTAGTCTTAATTTTAGTCATCACAGCTTAGTTTTTATTTCGTTTTTATTTAGTTTTCGTCAGTGAGAAAAACGCAGTCGACAAAAAATGTTCGTCATAGTTTTAGTCGACAAAATCAACACTGCATGGTACAGTATATGACATCACATGTCCAGTAATTATTATCTATGTTGAGGATGAATTGACATTCACAAAAAAAAAGAAGAGGACGAAAAGCTAGAACATCATCAAAGACATTGTTGTGTCTTCTAGTGTTAAATAAAGATTCCAATGTGGAATGTAGACGTTGGCCTTCGCTGTTGTATTGTCAATCCTACGTCTCCGCTTGCAATTCAAACAATAATTTCCACTCCATTTACTTGCTTGGCAGCTGAACAGACTCAACCAGTTAACCTATTTCAGAAGAGAATGTGACATCAAGAGTACAACTTATATGTCTCTAAACCAGGCCGTGGTGGGGTTTATTTAGCCCTGTACTACGCATATGCTTCTGATCTAATTTTAGCCATGTGTGTGCACAAATGGGCTTATCGTTCCCCGGCTCTCAGCTGACACATTTTCACAGAGATGCTGTAAAAGCTATTAGAATGTCAAACATCACCTTTGGTGGTGCCTTGTGCAGCTGTCCTAAGAGTGTAATTGACAGCTAATGAGCTTACATGCAACCACTGGGCGTTAAGGCATGTAATTTAGGGGTCATTTCTGGGGTAATTTCTTTTTATCATTCCCTCAATAGGGAAGAGTAAGGAAAATCCAGCCCGCTGTATCCTCTGTCTCAAATGTCAGAGTCAGGGATGGGCTTGTGAGCTCGTGGTTGCTAAATGTAGATTCCAGGGTGTAGCACCTGCATGCTTGTTATGTTACTGCTGCCTTGGCACTTGTCGTAACCTCCTGTGTTATGCTATGTTCATTCTATCCTGCAGCACGCACGGGTCCTCTCTCTCCCACTCCCCTCCCTCTCAGAAATGCTGCAATGCGTCTCCCTTAGCCAGGACTGGGTCAGTGTAACTCCACTAGCGGCAATAGCTTGATAAGCATCCCCATAGCAACAGCCAAAAGGGCTTATGGCTGAGGGGTTTTGCATTATCGTTGTGAATGTTTTGGAAATAGAGAGCATTCATATGGGATAAAGCTCATCGCGGTCATTCAGTTATTGCTGATAGAGAAATAAGACTCAAAGAGAGCTAGCAAAGTGAGGGGGTGGGGTGAGGAGCCTCTCAAACAGCTAGTGTAATTGTGTTTGTCAAATGCTAGAAGACAGGTTGTTTATCAGGTAACAGCCATGAGGCCTTTTGTGAATTGGCATTTCACACATCTGTCAGACATCCAGCTTTCCCATTTCACTTCCATTATCTGGGAGAAAAGAGATGGAGCGTCGCTTTTAGGCATTGAAGCATGCGGAGTCCGACGCATGTGAAACATCGGGTTCAACACTGATGAACCCTGACCGCATGCATGCCAACCAATAGGACAGAAGCGCTGCACGTTGACTGCACTTGCCAGCCATTTAGCTTGTGGTTTTCTTTTCGTGAGTCAAGACTCCAATGAAGGTCAAACTAACTATATACTGGGCGCTGTCACAATGTTTTCATATTGCAAATTCATAATTTTCCATGTCGCTTGCGTGCTAAAATAGCACTACACCCAAGTCAAACGAATTACACACCGGAAACGCAGCACTCCTGCCTAATAGCCCTGCAAGATAACATGGGAAATAGATGCGTCTGTGTTGATTATGACTGTGTCTGACGCAAATGCTTGACGGTAGCTTATTTCTCTCAACCACATAGTGTTGTTTAAAGAGACCTCTGCCAAGAATGCCACTGCCAGAGTCCACATTTCCCAGACATGTTAGCGAATAGGTTAGGACTACATGTTTCATTCTTTACAGTATGTGTTGCCTCTGATTATTTTACAATGATGGATAATGGGTTATGGGACTGCACCAACTGTTGCCTGCATCATAACAATGGGTCTAAACGTGAAGGTGTTTTGCGTTTTATTCCTAAAACTACTACGGTTTGTGGTTCTCCTATCTGCACCAAATATGATATCATTAATGTTTGATTATTTTGTTATTTGTGTCTTCCACACAGGCCAGCGAATCCTGCAGTACCAGAGTGATGTCCTGGACACAGTGGTGCTGGTGAACCCATCAGAAGAGACCATCTCATCAGAGGTAAATCACCCCAGAGAAGGCAGTACAATAAATAACCACATGTTCTGATTTGTGCAGGATCGATTGGCATTTTTACCGTTAGCTGTTTATCAGTCTATGTGACAACCAGGTATAGTTTGGTGACCACCGGAGAGTCAGTTGACGGCCGGAATGTAGACGGCACCCGGGAGCAGGTTGGTTTAGCGCCCCAGCCTGTGTCTTCCGTGAGGAAGAAGCCCAACAAATCCACGGTGAGGCCTTTAGGAGGGCCATTCAAGCCACAAGCGGAGCCTGCAGCACCACCTTGCCCAAGTGGAGCTTGGCCTATCACTGGCCAACCCTTGCGGCCCAACCACCTGCAGCAGCTGAATGGAATGTTTGGATCGGGAGTCTGGTGCAACGCACAGGTTCTGAACCTGGTGAGAGCAGGAGAGGACCTGGTGAGACGTAGGAGGGGCCCGGCCAGGAGTCAACCCATAGAGCCTAGTTCTTCCATGCGCCAGAGTGGCGCTGCCCCCAATCCCGGCCGAGTAGTTCCGGTGCAGCACATTGAGTGACCCTGGTCTTTCCCTAATAGGACTGATCGTGGATAGCTACTGGGACGGAAGTCGGGACTTGATCAACCCCGGCTGGGTCACCTGGGCGAGGGTGTATGATGTTGCGAGACCCGAAACACCCGTCGACCCCAGGCTACATCACTGATGATACGTCCCAGTTGCATCCTTGTGATGTTTTTTTTTCATCAGTCACTAAAAGAGATTTTTTACAAAACCACATTAAGGGGTTGTATCACTAGGTGTTTAGTTTGAGTGGATGTTCTTTATAGTTCACTTTAATAGAAAACAGTGGCATATGTTCTTCACTTTTTAACCCCAACAGCATGATGACTTACTGTCTCCTCCTAGCCAGATGGGCCTGAGTGTGAAAACAACTTGGGTTCTTCTGTGTGGAGTTTGCATGTTCTCCCTGTGTCCATGAGTTTCCGCTGGTTGCTCTGGTTTCCTCCCTCACTGAAAGACATGCATGTTATGTACTTTACATACTGTACATAAAAATAAGAGATTGTTTTCATAAGTCTTTTCTCTTGTGCTGGAATTATCACAAACAATTCAGTGTGTGCATTCCCATTAGAGATAGTTAAAGTTATACCATGTAACTTTTTTTATAAAACAAATCTTAAAATTGTCCTAACTGTTAAATCGCTAAAGTTTTAGAACCCCCACTCCGTTATTTTCAGCTTCTAAAGCCTTCTCTTTATATGTTTTCTATGATCCCTACCGGGGACCGGTTTTCGCGGAAAAATTGTGTCATCACACTACCGGCCAATCACAGCGAGGGTTATACACTGCCGGCCAATCACAGCGCATCTTGGAGTGGGGTCGCTAGGGCGGCCATATTTGTAGTCTCCCGTGTGTCTCTATACTCGGGTGCACGGTGAAGCATGGGTGAAGGAGTGTATCTCCGGAATGGCTGAACGCACAGCAACCAGGGACCCCTCAAAAGATAGATCTCGGCGAGGTGGAGACAGACGCGGGGGTGTGAGAACCGAAAAACGGCCGAAAGACGCGGACGCGACCGAGGTTTGCTATAGAGCTACTGACCACAAGTTGAGCAACTTACACAGTATAGCTTTAAGGCAAATAAAGAGCATTGGTTGTTGACTCACACAAATCATATTACTGTAATTTACAGTAGAAAAAAATACCCACAATCACATGGTGTTTTTTGTCCCTGCTGTACTGTGGTAGTTACTGTACTGCGTTATTGTACACCTACACCTACTTATGAGTAACATATGACGGATATACGGAGATCCCTGATGTAATCAAAAACTGCTGACGTTGTGTTAATGATGTACATGGGCGTACGTGAGCTCCATTGTACACGCTAGCACTTTATGGTGCAGTGGCACAAGCTTGGCCAATCTGTGAGGCCGATGGGTTGTTTTGCCAATCAGGGAAGCTGATGCCTTCACCTCCACCACAGACACAGAGATTCAGTGTGTCCACCACAGACAGACAGATACAGGCAACACACACGCACACAGGCACACATGCACGCACGCACGCACACACACACACACACACACACACACACACACACACACACAGGCTTCGTGAATTTATAGATAGACATCAGTGTTGTGTTTCTGAAGTGCCCCTTTTAATCTCATTTTGAGTTTTTTTCTTTTAATTTGATGAAATGCATTTCAATGTTTAAGATAAGATACTGGCAATGTGTTTTTGTTGTACTGACTTTGTACAAATGTCTTTAAATTGATTCCTTTTTCCTGCATTGCAACGATTCGCTTCTGATCACCCGTTGTTTGTGCCCTGTCCTCTTTCCAGATCACTTCTCTGGTCACTGACAAGGCTAGACACAAGTTGCTGGTGCTAAGTGGCCAGAGCTCGGAACAAGGTGGTGACATAATCCTGCAAGGTGGAGCGTTCACTTGGAAACACCTTTATGACACTATCTCCCATCCTCAAGTAAGCTACAGTGACACAAGTGATTTCTGTATGTATGTGTACATCAGAGGTTGCGCTAGGATTTTTAACAGCCGGTCATCGTGACCGGCATGATTAAAATTTATCGGACATCTGATAAAAATACCGGACATAATAATTTGAATGCATGGATGACAAGCAGGTGCAAAAACATAGCCAATAACAACAGTTTAAGTCCTGCTGTATAGTTGGGACTGAACTAATTGAATGTAAAGGAGTAGTAGGCTGTACAAAAAACATACAGCTTCCGAAGCTGTATGTTTTGATGATGATCGATCATCTTGCATAAGGAAATTAATTATATTGGACTACTCACGCAGGCTGTGTGTTTGCACAGATACTGCATGGTTTCATAACAAGTTGTTTCTGTTCTGCATCATATTTCAGGCCAACACATAATAATGTACAGAATAATGAGAAATAGTCTGAAAGTGGGGTCTGCGCAATGTTTCATAGGTTGATAGATTAATCTGGCCAGAAAGGAATCAATTATAGACTACTCACTAGTATGGTCGAGTGGTCACGATCATCCTGCATCTCTGTTATGCAACTTTGGGAAGGTTGAAAAGGCTTTGGTGGTGATCTTGTACAGTTTCCATAACATCTCCTCATAAAGAACTTCAATCGAGTGTATAAAGTTTGTTTTATATGGGTTGTAGTTGTCCTGCGTGCCTTCAATAATTCCCATGGGTTCACAGTGCGCATTGCAAGATGACGCTGAAATGGACTGCTGTCTTCTCTCTCCCCCAGCGCCCCGTTCGCAAATTAATGTTTAGGCTAAACAGTTCTGATAATACAACTTATTTTTGACTGTCCATTCATGTACTATAACTTAAACTGCGCGCTCATATTCCAAAACCAAGGCAGCTCATAGAGAGCATAGCGACAACATAACAAACCGACAACTAGGCCTACCCAGCAACAACTATCATTTCCTGTCTTACCTTCACAATAAAGTGTCTCCCGTTTACCTCCCAATGCAGCTTATTTCACACAGGTTATTATTAACAGGAAAAAGTGTACTTAACCCGTGTGTGTTTGTGCAACCAGACGTGCATGTGAGAGAGAGTGATGAGGGAGAGAGAGAGAGAGAGAGAGAGAGAGAGACATTGAGAGAGAGAGAGAGAGATTTGCGGTGAACTGCCGTGTCATTTTCAATCGGTCCTTATGTCCGATGAGGTTTATATTTTCCGGTCTTTGTCATTATAAATCGGTCAAATCCGGCAATTTCCGGTCTAACGCAATCTCTGGTGTACATATACATTTTATTCACTCACTTAGGGGATACTTCTAGCTGCCGTCGGGCAGAAACTTGTATCTCCATAATGTCCATATTTCAAGTTTTCATGTTTTTTCCACGTAAATTAAAGCCCTATTTCATCATACCAACTAAAGAATTACCACATTGGATCAACTGGAACACTGGTTCTTATTCTTCCTGACATACAAAGGTTTCCACCTGACAGTGTCGTTATGAGGGTTTCATAAACATACCTCTAAGGTGGATTTATTTTCTTTCTGTGCCTTTGTCCCCAGGTAACTGAGATCTTATCCAGGGCATCTGTAGAGCATCGTCCCAGGCTAACGGTTTCCTGCCTGGGGGACGGAGGCTGGAGCTCCCTGAGCCACAGCCAGGAACAGCAGCCACTCCAGAACCTTCTGGAATACCGTTTGAACCCCGACCCCACGCTCCCCAACATGGAGGGAGTCACAGAGTTCACAGATTATGTCTCAGAGACTGTGGACATTCCATCTTCCTTTGACCTTCTGGAGGCCCCTACGTCCGGCGGCTTTCTGAAGCTGTCCAAACCCTGCTGTTACATCTTCCCTGGCGGTAGGGGAGACTCTGCTCTGTTCGCTGTAAACGGATTCAACATCCTGGTGGACGGCGGGTCTGATCGAAAGTCCTGCTTCTGGAAGCTGGTGCGACACCTGGACAGGATAGACTCTGTCCTGCTCACCCACATCGGGGCAGACAACCTCCCCGGCATCAATGGCTTGTTCCAGAGGAAGATTGCCGAGCGGGAGGAGGAACAGTCCCAAGGGTCCAATGCCTATGGCGAATGGACGAAGAACCTCATCTCCCCCGAGCTCGGGGTCGTGTTCTTCAATGTCCCAGAGAAGCTACGGATGCCTGAGTCCACGCTGAAGGTGAAGCGAAGCATAGAGGAGGCATCCCTAACCCTGCAGTACCTCAGCAAACTTGGCATCACGCCAGAGCCTCTTCACAGGGTGGTCAGTAACACCATTGAACCCATCACGCTTTTCCATAAACTTGGGGTCGGAAAATTAGATATGTATGTTCTGAACCCTGTTAAAGAAAGCAAGGAGATGCAATTTCTAATGCAGAAATGGGCTGGGAACAGCAAAGCTAAGACGGGGATAACGATGCCCAATGGAAAAGAGGGAGAGATATCCGTCCCTTATTTGACATCGGTTACAGCCCTCATTGTTTGGATTCCTCACAGCCCCACAGAGAAGATAGTGAGAGTGTTATTTCCTGGAAATGCACCACAGAACAAAATCTTCGAAGGGCTTGAGAAGCTGAGGCACTTGGACTTCTTACGGTACCCAGTGGCCACCCAGAAAGACATCTCCTCCGGAGCACCGCCTCCTATCATAAAACAAACAAAAATGAGATCAAGAACCGACAGCAAAGAGAGCCTCAAATCTTCACCCAAACCGCACTCTAAAACGAGCAAGAAAGAGACCATTGGGCAGGAAGATGAGTCCAAAGCGGATTTGATTAAAGAGAACAAAATAGAAAAGAAAGAAGAGAAGAAAGAGAACAAAATAGAAAAGAAAGAAGAGAAGAAACCCAAGACTGAAAGTGCAAAAGCCACCAAACAGCAGAAAAACAGTGAGGCGGCGCCTGCAGCGGCCAAGCTAGAGAAGAAGAAAGTGTCCAAAGACAAAAATGCCAAGAAGGAAAAAACGCCCAAGATGGACGAGAAGAAAGATAAAGAGAAGAAAGAAATCAAGAAGGAGAAACGTGAAGTAAAGAAAGAGGATGTTAAAAAAGAAGAGAAAAGCAAAGCTAAGGAGGATAAAAAGAAGGATCCAAACAAACCAGAGCTGAGGAAAATCACTAAACCCGACATGAAGCCACTCACCCCTGAGGTGAGGAAAACGCTGCACAAGGCCAAGACTCAGGCCAAACCCAAGACAGACAAAAACAAAGCAGCGAAAGAGCAGGTGGACCAGAAAAAGCCCGTCCCAAAGAAGGCCCATGAAGAGGCAGCAGCCGCAGCCCTGGCAGACAGGTCCACAATCGTGTCATCTCCAGAGGATCTCACTGAAGACTTTGAGGCTCTGAAACAGCAAGATGAGCTCAGCAAGCATAGGAGCGTGCCCATCCAAAATGATGTGATTTCTGGGCATCCAGGTTACACAGATACTAAGCTTCCTTCCATGATTTACCCTGACATCACATCCACTCACTCTGAGGGCAAGTCTCCGTTGGCGAAATCCCCAATTAAACAAGAAAGTGACTGCAAAGACAAGGCTGTGTCAGAACAGGTGACCAAATTTGACAAGAAAGACAAATCTAAGAAGGGTGACAGCTCAGAGGAGGAGGGCGAAGTCATTGAAAAGGCTGATCTGGAGGGAACAGAAGATGACGAGGAGTTGAAATACAAACCAGAGGAGGCTAAAAAGGAGAAATCCGACACAAAGCCAACTGAAAACAAACCATTCTCTTCCACAGCACCCTCCGGTTCAGCAGCCGCAGCAGCACCGTCTGTCTCTGAACAGTTCTCCTTCATCCAGGATGAGACCATCCCTGGTTATTCCGAGACAGAGCAGACCATCTCCGACGAGGAGATTCATGAGGAGACAGAGGACAGGATTCCACAGCTGCACTATGACGTGGGCTCCTATGACATCTCTGTTCCCGATGTCCCGGGCTCCTTTGACTCCATTCATGGTATAAAAGGGATGAGGCCCTCGGCTGTGGTGGACATGGCCGACGTCAAACCCAAAGGCTTCGCTGGAGGTCAGGACCCTGTGCTTGCAGCATACCCCACCATCATCGCTGCTCCTCTGGCAGAAGAAGAGCACATCTCTTCAGCCACCTCCATCACAGAGTACGACAAGCTGTCTTCGTTTGCCACCTCCATGGCAGAGGACCAGTCCATGACGTCAGTGACAGCGCAGGAGACTGGGAGAAGCTCTCTGCTGCTGGACCCGGTCAACAGCATCCCCTCCCGGAGTACTGAGGCCACTCATGGGAAGGATTACCTCCACTCTGCAGGGACCATCTCTCCCACTTCTTCCCTGGAGGAGGACAAATGCTTTAAGTCTCCTCCGTCGGAGGAGTACCAGCCCATCGTCCCTGAGATGGAAACCAGTAAAAAGACCAAACCTGTCCACGAAGAAGAAGATGACGAAGAAGACGAAGATGAGGACCAGACTCCTAATGTTGACTTCCCACTGGGCAAACTACAGGAGGGTTATGAACTCGCTGCCTCCATGATGCGGCAGGAGAAAGATACATTCCCCCCGGCCGCCACATCTTATCCCACCTTCCCTCCCACACAATATTCTGCTACGCAGGCAGAAAAACAGGAAAAAATAGCTCCGTTCGGCAAAGAAGAGACAAAATATAGTGCTCAAATCAAGCCCGTCTCTCCACCTCCTTCCTTTTCCACTGGGTTCGAGTCCTATTCAATGCTGGAAAGTGAGGATGACAGCACCATGAAGCTGGTGTCGCCCACACAGTCTGCTCCTACTAGCAGCGCATATTCTCCCACTAAGGAAAAAGACAATTCAGCCATAAAACTGAAACCAACTGACAAATCTGTCACTATTTCAGAAAAGGGTGCCATTATTGGCCTGTCCACTGACCAGGCAACATTTGAAGAGTCTGATGATGAAGAGGATGAGGAGGAAGACGGTTATTATGTCAAAACAGATCTAAAGCCCACCATTAAGGCAAAGCTCATGGAAGAGAAAGAGGGCTGCTTCCTGGATGATGACTACGCTTGCCAAAAAGACAAAGGAAAGTCTATCCAAGATACACAAACCAAAGCATCAGATGTCACACTCACACAGGTCTCTAAAAGCACAGTTGGGCAACCCAAAACCCAAATGATGTATTCAGACGAGGAAGATGATGATGAACCTGATTTCCAAAGCAGGGTAGGATCTAAGCCCCTAGCTGAAGATAACAAAATAGACTCTAAAGACAATGGCAAGCAGAAAACAGAAGACGTAGAATGTAAAGATGCAGAGAAAAGCGTTCAATTCAGCCTCTACAATTTCCCAGAGAGGGAAAGCAAAGAAAATGTACCAGGGAGAGACCTGAGACAAGACACTCCTTATGTACACGGCAAGACATTTTCTTATAGTGACATTTATGACAGTAAAATGAGCCCTGAGGACTCCGATTCTCTTAAGAAGCCCTCGGATAAGATGAGTCCATCATCATGGACCGCTTCCGCTACATCTCCTTATGACAGCACCAAGAAAGGAGGGGAGGCATTTGAATACAGCAGAGAGAGCCGATTCCCTTCCATGGCTGATAGGCCAGAGTCCTCATCCACGACCTTATCTTCGGATAAAGACTCTTTCAAGGGCCACACTGATACTAAGGTGTCCCCTCCATATTCCTCAATGGCTGCGTTTGATGCAGGCAAACCAGCTGCCACAAGTCTCCATGAGAGAGGAGCAGCGTTGGAGGTTGATATGCGAAAACTCACAGCAAGGGATGAGGAGGACTATGATGATGATGTTGTTGTTGATGACGACGATGATGATGAAGATGAAGATGAGGAGGACGATGAGGAGGAAGAAGGTGCCACTGATTCAGATATTGAAAAGGGGGCCAAAGACAAATCTGAGAAGGAAGTAAAAAGTCCATTCAGTGAAACAATTGATCCTACCAAGCCTGAATTCATGGTTTCTGTGGCTGGTTATGGTTTTAACAGCCCGAGGAAATGTCCACTCAGTGATACAATTGATTCTAACAAACCTGAATTCATGGCTGGTTATGGCTATGGGGCCAAAGACAAATCTGAGAAGGAAGTAAAAAGTCCATTCAGTGAAGCAATTGATCCTAACAAGCCTGAATTCATGGTTTCTCTGGCTGGTTATGGATATAACAGCCAGGGGAAACCAAGTACCACAGAAAGCAGCTGTAGTCCAGGTACAAAGGCTCAAGGGGAGATGAAACACGACATATCCGGCAAGAGCTATTCTACTGAAGACACATCTGAGAAGGAATTAAAAAGTCCATTCGGTGAAACAATCGATCCTACCAAGCCTGAATTCATGGTCTCTATGGCTGGTTATGGTTATAACAACAGTCCGGTGAAAAGTCCATTCGGTGAAACAATTGATCCTACCAAGCCTGAATTCATGGTTTCTATGGCTGGTTATGGTTACAACAGCCAGGGGAAACCAAGTACCACAGAAAGCAGCTGTAGTCCAGGTACAAAGGCTCAAGGGGAGATGAAAGACGACATATCCGGCAAGAGCTATTCTACTCTGCCTCCTCTGAGGCAGAGTAGTAGCACAGAGAATCGATTACAGTCCACAGAGACCTCAAATATTTCTGGGTTTGACTACTCATATGGAAGCGGAGCGAGAGGCTCTTTTCATTCCAGTCAAATCACAGACAAAGGCAAAGACGCGTTCTCGACCGAGGACAGATATTATCAGAGCGAGAGGGCCGATTCCGAGTTCGAGAAACCGAAGAAAACGCTGGACACAGGCTTCCAGTACACCACCACGGCTACGCCAGCGTACTCCTCTTCTTCCGCCTACAGCTATTCCTCCTCTACCTCGGGCTCTCTCTCCACCAGTCGTCAGTTTGGAGAGGAACTGGAGACCCCTGCCTCTGCGGAGCCACTCTTTGAATACTCTTCCTTTAAAGATGAACACTCTCTAGGCATGGACTTTCCTTTCTCCGGCTCCGGAGGGGCAAAGGATGAATATCTGGAAGTGTCCGAGAAGCAGATCACCACCCCTGCCGCCCCCGCCACCACCAAAGCAGAGTCTACCTCCCGCTTCTCACCCAGCAGCCCCTTCGAGGAGGTCAAGCCTTTTTCGTCACTGTCTTCTGTTGCCTTGACTGCAGACAAGAAGGGTCAGATGGATACCTCGGGTGGAGCCATTGATAAAGGCCCTCAGTCAGACTGCTTTTACAAACCAGCATGGTCTGATGGTTCTAAGCTGGAGACACCTGGTGCTTTAGGGGCCAAGGACAAAGAGTCCGCCAATGCAGCTCTCGTCGGTGTCACTTCTTCGCCACGGCCAGACGTAGTGGCCAAGCATTACTTTGAGGAGACAGACAGTAGTGAAGAAGAGGACGATGATGATGGTTACATGCGAGAATTGACCCAGAGGTCTCCCTCCAGTGCCCTGACCAGCAGTCTCTCACCGGACAAACCTGGCGCTCCTGCGGTCAGCAGCAAGGCAGACGGCACGCTCTCGAATATTCTTAGTGCTTACATACCCTCGCCTCTCCAGACGAGCAAGCCAGAAACTGCCAACGGCCTCACAGAAAGTAGTGCAGCCACAGGCCCAGCCAAGACCGAGAGAGAGGGACCTGGCTACAGGAGCTCCTATGAATGGGAGGCACCCAAGCCCCAGATGGGGATGGTTCCTGGGGACTCACCTCCTCATTACCGCCACGACGAGGAGTTTGAAGAAGAATGTGAAATGGAACCCGAGCGTCCTGCCCGCCCTCTATCTCTGTCTTCCACCGATCAGTCATTCCGTGCCCCCTTCTATGCAGAGGAGTGTAGCCAAGGAGGGAGAGATGATGATGACGACGACGACGACGACAGTGACCAGGACGTTACCGCACAAGCTGCCTCCTCTTACCCCAGCCGCTCCTCCCCGGGTTATTCCTCCTCCGAGTACAGGCAGCGCAAAGGGGATCTGTCTCCTTCCTTCATCAACCCTTGCGTACAACAAGTGTCCAGCGATGAGGACGAGGAGCAGCAGGCATGCAGGAGTGACCAGTCACAGGAGGGCGACGAGCACGAGCTGTCAGTGAAGAGGAGAGCCAATAAACAGCCCCAGCCTCCACTCGTGCAGGGCTCTCTTCACCACCCTGGTGGCATGGCAGGAGGCCTCCGCCTTGCCACCGAGGACACTCCACCAACCTCTGTCAGTGAGTCTCTAGGCTCTCAGTCAGACTCAGATGCGGCCCCAGGCACAGAGGAGTACCCCTCTGTCACCGGAGATGCCAACATGGACTCAGACGAGGATGCTGACTACATGCCTGTAGATAAATCCTCTGCTATGGGAGGAGGCAGCCACCGTTCTTCCTCCAGGAGGAGCAATGATCCTCCCCCTGCACCACTGATGGACCCCTACCCGCAACCCCCTCACCCGGACGTTTGCATGGTGGATCCCGACTCCCTGGCCAACGACCTCACACGGGCACCAGAGGGTCCCATCATGAAGAAAGAGCCCAAAACCAAAGGCCTGAAGAAGGCCTCGGGTAAAGCCAAATCAGGGTCCCCAGCTCGACGCAGGCGCTCTCCCATGCCACTCAGACAGACGTCGTCCCCGCGCAGTGCTTCGCTGAGGAGGAAGGATGCAGACAAGAGCTCCAGGATGTCTCGTCTGTCAGATGGACAAGGTTCCAAAGAGGATGACCTCTCCAGGTCAAGCTACAACCCCAGCAGAGGACTGACCAATGGTGTGAAGACCAGCGCTGGTAAGTACAACATACAGTAGGCATCTATACATTTAATATGAAGACATGAATGTTCAGGGAATAGTAAAAAAATAATTCAAAACAATTATTCAAATTTGAAATTTAAACATTTTCTGAACTACTTCACTGCTTATAGAGCATCGCAGTGCGGTGTCGGAAGTAAACAACCCATTCATTTTCACCATAGCGTTTTTCATTATCAGCCACAAAGTCGTAGCAATTCAATGTACACTTACCACTAGGCTGGTGGTTGTAAAATGGTTCTATATGCTCCTGTAGAACCCCCGAGTATGTATGCAATCACTCTAGTTTTAGTAAAAACACGTTTTAATCAAGATCGCACGGAGAAGAACTGCATTTCCCATACTGCTAAACGTAAAAACGACGTCTGTGATTGGTCTAGCGTCTTCTTCTTTCATGTATCTTGCGGTTACCGCGGAAGTAGCTACTGCCCCCTGTCTTCCCGGCGGATTATTGCACGTCAGCAGAACAACGCGAGCGATCGTCTTTCTTTTACAAATATGATCCACTATGTTAAGGATGACGATAAGAGCGTCCACAGAGATGACAATCATTACATTTCAGGCCGTATGCTGGCCTGGATAAGTAAACTGAGCGTGATTTAAGGGCTTTATTTCAGGAAACAACAACAACATTCGCTATGAATTCTGGGAGTGTAGTTTCCGCAATTTTAAAAATAATGATGTACACAGTCTTGTACCCTGCCCTTTTTTTCAGCTTTCTAATTAATCTTTGCATTCAAAAAAATGTGAATATTGACACGATCCCTCTCCAGCCGAGGTGGCTTTGTCCAAGGCTTAAAAACGTTTAAATAAATACTTTATGAAATGTCTATGGAAGAAATGAATGCGGAAAACGCTTCCGACACCAGAGAGAGGACGGGGTGGGGCTTCAACTGCGATGCTCTATACAGGATGGGGTTTGGTGACTATGGCCTCTTCTCTCCTCCGTCTCCCCTATAGGCTCTCAGAAGTCTGGCTCAACAACTCCCTCTGGTCTTCCCATCTACGTGGACTTGGCCTACATACCCAACCACTGCAGTGCCAAGAATGTGGACCAGGAGTTTTTCAAACGCGTTCGTTCTGCATACTACGTGGTGAGTGGGAACGACACAGGGAGCGCTGAACCCAGCCGAGCAGTCCTGGATGCCTTGCTGGAAGGCAAGGCTCAGTGGGGGTCAAACTTGCAGGTAACAGTTCCTCCTTTTTGGCATGTTAATTGTATTGTGCTCTAATGTGTACTACTTACTGTATGTACTGTATGTTTTGAACAGGCATCTGTTTTGTGAAGCCATTTCTAGTTTTAGCCCATTCTGATCTATATAAATTCTCTTATATTCTCAAATCTTTTCACTTTTCAAGCCATGTTCAATAGTAAGACCCAAAAGCAGAGGAGGCCATGGGGCAGGAGTTGATGAACACAAACTTTAATTAAATTAGGAAGACAAAATACACGGATACAGGAAGACAATAGACAAGATAACACTAGACAGACACAGCAATCAGAAATAACAGGAAAGAATAGAGCAGGCTTACGAAAATTCATTATAAGTCCTGAAGTTGGACAACTGGACTTTTATACTCAAAAGGGCAAACAGAACAAAGATGAACACAATGGACAATTAACACATGTGGGTCTGATTAATACGCTGGGTAACACACTGGGTAGGGATGGGAATCGAGAACCGGTTCTTCTTGAGAACCGGTTCTTCTTGAGAACCGGTTCCTGGTGGATTGTTTCATTGGAATCGTTAGCTAAAGTCCTTAACGATTCTACTATCGATGCCTGCATGCGCAAGGACATCACACACGCAACGCGCTTCATTGTTTTGTTAGATCGCAGCCAACATACATGTCTAAAGGCTGGATTTCACGAGAATGTGCATATTAATGTCAGACTGTCATTGGCTGCACCTGTGTGCTGTGCTAGTTTTGATCATGACTGGGGCGTCAGCTTGTAGATCTGCTATTTTCACTACTTCTTAAACGTTGTTTTCTAATTTATGGAATTTATAGACTTCTTTTTTTTAGTTTTTTGTTTTGAAATAATAATAATGAATAACAAAATATAGGAAACCAAAAATTAAGGGACCCATATAAATGTGTCTGCGACCCACAAATGGGTCCCGACCCAGTGCTTGGGAACCACTGAACCAGTGGGTTAATGCAGTGGTTCTCAACCTTTTCAGGCCACGACCCCAAAAACAATCATATTTTAACTGGGGACACCCCCACCCTGACGAGCACTAAGAGTTGAGGCATTACACTTTGTATAACACGGTTCTATTGTGAAAATAGCAGATCTACATGCTCACAAGGCGTTGTGATCATCGACTATTTTCACAATTTCTGCCTCTAATATTTGACAATTTAGAAATGTAGATACCCTCTATACCAGTGTTTCTCAACCTTTTTTCTGCATGGGCACACTTTTCATGTCCCAAGAATCTATGGGCACACCAACATAATACGGGGGTGTAAATATCGTCACTGTCGGGAAGAAATGTCCAAGTTTCAAATGTGTACGTTTCTTCGCAAAGTAAAGCCCTGCTTCATCATACAAGGCTGCCGCACAACAGTAGTGAAAACAGCAGATCTACAAGCACACAACGCCTCACACCGCGAGGCGTTGCGTGCTGTTTTCACTAGTTTAAATCCTTTTTAAAATGATAAATACAATACTGGCTTTCAAGCAGTTTCAAGGGGCACACTTGACCCTTCTCAGGGGCACACCAAAGGTCCCCAGGCACAGTGGTTGAGAAACACTGGACTCTATACACTTAAACTTTATGTTGGTTTGTTTAAGTCGCACATCAAGTTAATCCCTTTGCCATCTCCTTCCTCAGGTAACGTTGATCCCCACCCATGACACGGAGGTGACCCGTGAGTGGTACCAGCAGACCCACGAGAAGCAGCAAGAGCTGAACATCATGGTGCTGGCCTCCAGCAGCACCGTGGTCATGCAGGACGAATCCTTCCCCGCCTGCAAGATAGAGTTCTAAAAGAGTAGACTTCTCACACCCTTCACTATGACAGGACGTCCAGCATCCCTGCTGTAGATCTGTTTTTAACCCATTTAGGCCTAGAATTATTGAATGCTTTAACCAGTGAAAAATAGCAGATATACAAGCTTTGTAGATCTGCTATTTTTGAAAAAGTCGTGCAAATCTTTGAATATAATGTATTTTCAAAGCAAACGTTTGTAACTCAAATTTTGCTTCTGGGTGATCCCTGGAACTAGATATTTTGAGTTGGGGGTCCGTGGTGGTCCTTCACATGAAATTTTTTGAGAACCACTGACATAGTAGTCTCTCAAGAACAGACTAACTGAGCTCCAGTTGTGAAGTGAAAAGGACCTTTTCTTTGACGATGGCTGGCCAGATTGCTGACATAGAAACATACTGTAGGTTTAAAAAAAACCTTAGAAGGATTCAAAAGACACTTCAGGTCAAAATTCGAATTTTCACGATAAAAAAAAAATAGCATATCTACAAGCGCAGCACCGAGTGCCGCGCTGCGAGCTTGTAGATCTGAGCTTGTAGATCTGCTATTTTTCAATAGTTAAAGCATAAAATAATGATACACAATAATGTGTACCCGTTCTGAATGGGTTTTAATTGCTCTTTTCTATAGCCTGATACGCAGGTCTGTCTCTGCTTTGGTTTCCGACTCGGGTCAGTGTGTTAGGCCTAAAGCATAGACGGATCTGGCTAGCAGTCTACTCTCAATGTTTTCTAGATTTTTATTTTATATTCACAGAACAGCCACTGGCTTGTCTTGGCTATCACAACCATTTGTATTACAATGGTGCTTTTCTGATCACTTCAGTATGGGATTATTACTCTATCCTGGGAGAATGTTTATGTTCTATAAAACATTGTTTCTAAAAACCCTTTAGTAGAATAATCTCTGTATCTTTCGGCCAACACTCGCTCTGTCTACTGTTTTCTGAGGTGGCGTCAGTCAAAAAAAAAAAGCTGTAAACAAAGCTTCTGGTATACTCTAAATAGCCTAAATTAAAAGCACAAATTTGCCCTGTTTTTACTTAAAAGCCAACAACGTAGTTTTCCTCTATTGCCTATATGACACAATTTGAAGCCTATAATATACAATTTGATCAAATTAAGGGATATGCTATTGATTAAGTTATGATCATCAGCTAAATATGGTGATTCAGACTGATGCTTCATTTATGTTGTAGGGTGATGTTAATTGAGGGAAATAGCAGATCTATTTTGTTAGAAGCTTGTTTTTTTTCTCAGTAAGTAACACATCATAATGACAAAGTATAAACCTAAACCAGACTTTACTCAGACCTTCCCTCATCTCTGTACACCAGTCTTCTAAAACACTGCTAGTCCTGTTGTTGAACTTTGTGCCTACTACTACTGACGTACTGATATAGATGATGTTCCAAGTAGATTCCGATGTATCTTTCAGTATCTTTTTAATATATTCGCTGTCGGGTAGGGTAGATCATATTCAAAAACTTGTGTTCATGAGTAATGCTCTATCCATTAGTAAAAATCAATTTCGTTGTCCGCCCTGTTTCTGTAGTCTTGGCTGTATTCTTTCAATATAGTTACTGCAGGGGACTTATGTGGTGAAGGATAGAACACAGGTTTGCAATAAAGATTTAAGGGGAAGACAACAAACAACTGATTATAACTGCTCATATTGTTACACATAGAACACCTCGTACGTAGTACACTATCTACAACTGGTGCGCCATAGACTGGTTGTGAGCTGTTACAAGACAGGCCTTTTATTGGTTATTGTGTGTATGTAAACTTCGTATAAAAGCTGTAATAGAACTAAGAATGTAATTCCATTACAGCAATAGGGACATGTGGCTGCGAGGAGACAGGTTGAGTGTTCGTTTGCCTGTAAAGGTGTGCCGTTTTAGATTCTATTGATGAACAGGATGTAGGGTGGTTTGATAGGTGGTCGAGGTTAGACTGTCACCCACATGTGCCTTTCTGTCTTGGTGTATGGAAGGGGGAAACCTAGGGTAATATGTATAACCACATACATATAGGTAGATGTATTGTGCCAGAGTCATATATATATATTGTACTGTATATCAAGGTGCAGTACACCCTGACTCTGTGGTAGAGGCTTGGTGAGACTGGTGTGAGCATCGAAGGTCCACAGTACTATTTGCACATAATACCGGTATGCATAATAAAATGGCACTTTTTGGCACCTGTTCAGTGTTTCAATCATGGGTCTTACTAATACCCTGCAGCTTTTATTTATCAAAAAGCACAAGTTACAAAATATCCAATACAACGAGCCAATTTTAGTCAATCTAAGACCTTTACAGACCTGCCAGTATAAAATACTCAAATCTTGGATTATTCTTTGCCAATTCTTAAGAGCCTATAGTGAAATGTTTTTGTTTTGTTTTTTTAGATTAGTTTTCAACATTTCTGCTTTATAGAGACATGGAAAACAGAGAGACCGAGAAGGAGAGAGAGGGGGATGACATGCAGTGTCAAAGTTTTGCTTTCTTTCTTTCTTGCTTTCTTTTTAATTGTTTAGTTTAAAGTACGTCATTAAAAAGGTGAAGAAAAATCATTATGGTTTAGTGGGTTTTAAGATGTTTATCTTTGGGACCAGAATCCACAGTCCACAGGATATCCCATCACATCAACTCTGGCTTTTTGTTTTGTTTTTGGTTACAGCATTTTATTATTACATTATCAATGTTTTTCATCGGTACTCAAATGGTTCTTATGGCAAATTTTCTCTATTATCATACTATTATGTGTCTTCTAATTTGATATTGATGCTTTTATATTTTTGTGTCTTTGTGTATTGGAATAGATTTTTAACAACGCTCAATTACAACTTTCTAGAAACACACAAATACAGGACCAACAAACCTGGGAATCAAGAGATTGGTGCCATCTCACAATCTTCAGCAATCGAAAACTAATTCTGCTGCATATTATTGTGTTTCTTCAACACTTTTAAATGATATATGCCTGTAAATAACAGCACTAAGACTTAACAGCAGAAACACTTGCAAATGTTTCCAGTAAAACATGCTTTTTTGAATGCTGCGATGTTTTGTTCTATGCTCATTATTGTTCAAATGTACAGGAAAGCATGAGATTTTGGGGCTGGACTCAATGGTTCTGTCTGATTGTAACGTGGAGAAGCAGATAACCTTTATGTTCTCTGTGGAGGACGTTCGATTTCTTTGTTGCCTTGGCTACTGTGCATTTTACATGGCACATTCTGAATCCTCTGTCACTGCTATTGATAACAGTTTATTTACCGCAGACAAAACACACTCTGTAGGCCTACACACAGCTGAAAGGTTTCTCCTCGTAGCGCCGAGTACGTCTGCACAGCGTAAATGTTAATCTAACCCCCATAACCGTCTGTGTTCTTTATGTATGGAGTACAAGGCAATTGTGGCAGTCAATGTTTCGCAAGAAAATGAACGCTGACATATGTCTGTAGGAGGAAGATTATAATAACCATGTCTGTAATGTTGAGCTGAAGAGGGGATTATGAGATGATAAATCATACAGTGTCATCGATGGGTTTGGTAATTGCAGGATTCATCAGGACGATGTTTTTTTTCTTTCTGAAGGAGCAGGGTTGCATATTAAACAGCTACTAGTTTGTTGACACCGTGGTCACCTTAATTAGTGAATTACAGTATAAATTATGCTTAATTCTAATGATATTATTATTATTCTTATAAGGCCAAACTGCGAGCTAGAGGAACCCTGTTTGCTCTCTCAGTACATTTTTATGTCGAGAAAAACATATTTACATAAATTCCTCCCCAGACTCAATGATACAAATTCAGAAAACAGCAGCTTTTTTTTGTATTGTGTGACAAAAGATCACTTCAGTCTATTACTTTAAAACACCTCTGAATCCCAATGTAACCTAATCACAATAGACTGTTGGTTTCCAGTGATCCCTGCTTGTATGTGCATGTGTAATTTTGAGTCCTCCTGTATTGTAATAGTTACTGAAAAACTTCAATAGAAATGCTATTTAAAAAAGATGTATATCTAAGAAGCTAACTGTGTGGCATTGAGAAGGCACATGTAACCTAAGCAGTGCTGTGCCACAAAGAAAGCATTGTGATCGTTTCCCTTCTTTTTGCTTCATGGCTCTCCTTTCATCTTTTGTTTTAAGTGCAATATTATTCTCTATCTTTAAAGCTTAAATGAAAATAGAACTTCAAATTTATTGTAAAAGGGTAAAGTGTGGTTAACACCAATAAAACACATTTATTGAGAAAAATGTTTTGTCTTTTTTTTAGGCCTACAATTCTATAAGTCATATGGTGCATCAAATCTCTATAGCAGGGGTGGGCAACTTTGATGATGGTGAGGGCCACTATATTTCCACCTTCATTCCAGAGGGCCACATTGCATATTGCTACGTCCTACTTTGTCATTCTAGTATCGCATACAAAAGAAGCAAAAATAGCAGATCTACAAGCGCGATGCGTTTTGAGCTTGTAGATCGGCTATTTTTGCTTCTTTTGAATTAGAATCCTGAATATTTTTTTGTTATTTCTTAATTGGATTCCTGAAATGTAACACTTTGATTTAATTTCAAACGCATTTAGTTATATACTCATGTTAACTTTATGAATCTAAATACAAATACATTGGACATAAAAAATAATAATAATAATGAATACTACTATACTAGTCATTAAGCTACGAATATAGACTGACGGAGGTCATGTTTGGAATTGTAACAGCTGAAATCAATAAAATATTCAGTATTCCGGTATTAACCTGCGGGCCGCATTAAGTGAAGGTGGGGGCCGCATGTGCCCCCCGGGCCGCCAGTTGCCCATGTATGCTCTATAGCCTATACTGCATAGACAGGGAGCGATTGAGAGATTATTCGGGGAGGGAAAGTA
>NC_137816.1:12167906-12352906 GCF_963921795.1 Nannobrachium achirus | reverse complement strand
GGGGGCGGGGCATGATTTGGAAATGCGTTTGGGTGTGGTTTGCATAAATTATGCTAATGAGGCTGTTAAGTGGCCTTTCCCAGCGCGTAAAAAATGCAGACGACCGTATGTAAATGAAGGGGAGGAGCTTAGACGACATATGCAAATTGGGGGCGGGGCATGGTTTGGAAATGCGTGTGGGCGTGGTGCGCATACATTATGCTCGCATACATTATGCTAATGAGGGCGTTAAGGTAGGTTTCCCAGCGCGTAAAAAATGCAGATGACCGCATGTAAATGAAGGGGAGGAGCTTAGTTGACGTATGCAAATTGGGGGCGGTGCATGATTTGGAAATGCGTGTGGGTGTGGTTCGCATAAATTATGCTAATGAGGCTGTTAAGTGGCCTTTCCCAGCGCGTAAAAAATGCAGACGACCGTATGTAAATGAAGGGGAGGAGCGTAGACGACATATGCAAATTGGGGGCGGGGCATGGTTTGGAAATGCGTGTGGGCGTGGTGCGCATACATTATGCTCGCATACATTATGCTAATGAGGGCGTTAAGGTTTCTAGGCTCTCAGTCAGACTCAGATGCGGCCCCGGGCACAGAGGAGTACCCCTCTGTCACCGGAGATGCCAACATGGACTCAGACGAGGATGCTGACTACATGCCTGTGGATAAATCCTCTGCTATGGGAGGAGGCAGCCACCGTTCTTCCTCCAGGAGGAGCAATGATCCTCCCCCTGCACCACTGATGGACCCCTACCCGCAACCCCCTCACCCGGACGTTTGCATGGTGGATCCCGACTCCCTGGCCAACGACCTCACGCGGGCACCAGAGGGTCCCATGAAGAAAGAGCCCAAAACCAAAGGCTTGAAGAAGGCCTCGGGTAAAGCCAAATCAGGGTCCCCAGCTCGACGCAGGCGCTCTCCCATGCCACTCAGACAGACGGCGTCCCCACGCAGTGCTTCGCTGAAGAGGAAGGATGCAGACAAGAGCTCCAGGATGTCTCGTCTGTCAGATGGACAAGGTTCCAAAGAGGATGACCTCTCCAGGTCAAGCTACAACCCCAGCAGAGGACTGACTAATGGTGTGAAGACCAGCGCTGGTAAGGATAACGTACAGTTCTATACATTTAATATGAAGACATGAAAAATAATTGAAAACAATTATTCAAATTTGAAATGTAAACATTTTCTGAACTACTTCACTGCTTATACAGGATGGGGTTTGGTGACTATGGCCTCTTCTCTCCTCCGTCTCCCCTATAGGCTCTCAGAAGTCTGGCTCAACAACTCCCTCTGGTCTTCCCATCTACGTGGACTTGGCCTACATACCCAACCACTGCAGTGCCAAGAATGTGGACCAGGAGTTTTTCAAACGCGTTCGTTCTGCATACTACGTGGTGAGTGGGAACGACACAGGGAGCGCTGAACCCAGCCGAGCAGTCCTGGATGCCTTGCTGGAAGGCAAGGCTCAGTGGGGGTCAAACTTGCAGGTAACAGTTCCCCATCCTTTTTGGCATGTTAATTGTATTGTGCTCTGATGTGTACTACTGTATGTACTGTATGTTTTGAACAGGCATCTGTTTTGTGAAGCCATTTCTAGTTTTAGCCCATTCTGATCTATATAAATTCTCTTATATTCTCAAATCTTTTCACTTTTCAAGCCATGTTCAATAGTAAGACCCAAAAGCAGAGGAGGCCATGGGGCAGGAGTTGATGAACACAAACTTTAATTAAATTAGGAAGACAAAATACACAGATACAGGAAGACAATAGACAAGATAACACTAGACAGACACAGCGATCAGAAATAACAGGAAAGAATAGAGCAGGCTTACGAAAATTCAATATAAGTCCTGAAGTCGGACAACTGGACTTTTATACTCAAAAGGGCAAACAGAACAAAGATGAACACAATGGACAATTAACACATGTGGGTCTGATTAATACGCTGGGTAACACACTGGGTAGGGATGGGAATCGAGAACCGGTTCTTCTTGAGAACCGGTTCCTGGTGGATCGATTCATTGGAATCGTTAGCTAAAGTCCTTAACGATTTCACTATCGATGCCTGCATGCGCAAGGAAGGACATCACACACGCAACACGCTTCATTGTTTTGTAACTTAGAACGCAGCCAACATGTCGTCTAAGCAGAGCGTTCTAAAGTCTGGCTGGATTTCACGAGAATGTGCATATTAATGTCAGACTGTCATTGGCTGCACCGGTGTGCTGTGCTAGTTTTGATCATGACTGGGGCGTCAGCTTGTGTAGATCTGCTATTTTCACTACTTCTTAAACGTTGTTTTCTAATTTATGGAATTTATAGACTTCTTTTTTTTTGTTTTTTGTTTTGAAATAATAATAATGAATAACAAAATATAGGAAACCAAAAATTAAGGGACCCATATAAATGTGTCTGCGACCCACAAATGGGTCCCGACCCAGTGCATGGGAACCACTGAACCAGTGGGTTAATGCAGTGGTTCTCAACCTTTTCAGGCCACGACCCCAAAAACAATCATATTTTAACTGGGGACACCCCCACCCTGACGAGCACTAAGAGTTGAGGCATTACACTTTGTATAACACGGTTCTATTGTGAAAATAGCAGATCTACATGCTCACAAGGCGTTGTGATCATCGACTATTTTCACAATTTCTGCCTCTAATATTTGACAATTTAGAAATGTAGATACCCTCTATACCAGTGTTTCTCAACCTTTTTTCTGCATGGGCACACCTTTCATGTCCCAAGAATCTATGGGCACACCAACATAATACGGGGGTGTAAATATCGTCACTGTCGGGAAGAAATGTCCAAGTTTCAAATGTGTACGTTTCTTCGCAAAGTAAAGCCCTGCTTCATCATACAAGGCTGTCGCACAACAGTAGTGAAAACAGCAGATCTACAAGCACACAACGCCTCACACCGCGAGGCGTTGTGTGCTGTTTTCACTAGTTTAAATCATTTTTAAAATGATAAATACAATACTGGCTTTCAAGCTGTTTCAAGGGGCACACTTGATTGACCCTTCTCAGGGGCACACCAAAGGTCCCCAGGCACAGTGGTTGAGAAACACTGGACTCTATACACTTAAACTTTATGTTGGTTTGTTTAAGTCGCACATCAAGTTAATCCCTTTGCCATCTCCTTCCTCAGGTAACGTTGATCCCCACCCATGACACGGAGGTGACCCGTGAGTGGTACCAGCAGACCCACGAGAAGCAGCAAGAGCTGAACATCATGGTGCTGGCCTCCAGCAGCACCGTGGTCATGCAGGACGAATCCTTCCCCGCCTGCAAGATAGAGTTCTAAAAGAGTAGACTTCTCACACCCTTCACTATGACAGGACGTCCAGCATCCCTGCTGTAGATCTGTTTTTAACCCATTTAGGCCTAGAATTATTGAATGCTTTAACCAGTGAAAAATAGCAGATATACAAGCTCACAGCGCGGCACCGAGTGCCGCGCTGCGAGATTGTAGATCTGCTATTTTTGAAAAAGTCATGAAAATGTGGGCAAATCATATGTATTTTCAAAGCGAACGTTTGTAACTCAAATTTTGCTTCTGGGTGGTCCCTGGAACTAGACATTTTGAGATGGGGGTCCGTGGCCAAATACATATCAGTTTGAGGGTCCTTCACATGAAAAAGTTTGAGAACCACTGACATAGTAGTCTCTCAAGAACAGACTAACTGAGCTCCAGTTAAGTGAAAAGGAACTTTTCATTGACGATGGCTGGCCAGATTGCTGACATAGAAACATACTGTAGGTTTAAAAAAAAACCTTAGAAGGATTCAAAAGACACTTATAGAATCGGGTCAAAATTCTAATTTTCACGATTTTTCAAAAATAGCAGATCTACAAGCTCGCAGCGCGGCACTCGGTGCCGCGCTGTGAGCTTGTATATCTGCTGTTTTTCAATAGTTAAAGCATGAAATAATGATACACAATAATGTGTACCCGTTCTGAATGGGTTTTAATTGCTCTTTTCTATAGCCTGATACGCAGGTCTGTCTCTGCTTTGGTTTCCGACTCGGGTCAGTGTGTTAGGCCTAAAGCTGAGACAGATCTGGCTAGCAGTCTACTCTCAATGTTTTCTAGATTTTTATTTTATATTCACAGAACAGCCACTGGCTTGTCTTGGCTATCACAACCATTTGTATTACAATGGTGCTTTTCTGATCACTTCAGTATGGGATTATTACTCTATCCTGGGAGAATGTTTATGTTCTATAAAACATTGTTTCTAAAAACCCTTTAGTAGAATAATCTCTGTATCTTTCGGCCAACACTCTGGCTCTGTCTACTGTTTTCTGAGGTGGCGTCAGTCAAAAAAAAAGGTGTAAACAAAGCTTCTGGTATACTCTAAATAGCCTAAATTAAAAGCACAAATTTGCCCTGTTTTTACTTTAAAGCCAACAACGTAGTTTTCCTCTATTGCCTATATGACACAATTTGAAGCCTATATGATACAATTTGATCAAATTAAGGGATATGCTATTGATTAAGTTATGATCATCAGCTAAATATGGTGATTCAGACCGATGCTTCATTTATGTTGTAGGATGATGTTAATTGAGGGAAATAGCAGATCTGTTTTGTTAGAAGCTTGTTTTTTTTCTCAGTAAGTAACACCTCATAATGACAAAGTATAAACCTAAACCAGACTTTACTCAGACCTTCCCTTATCTCTGTACACCAGTCTTCTAAAACACTGCTAGTCCTGTTGTTGAACTTTGTGCCTACTACTACTGACGTACTGATATAGATGATGTTCCAAGTAGATTCCGATGTATCTTTCAGTATCTTTTTAATATATTCGCTGTCGGGTAGGGTAGATCATATTCAAAAACTTCTATCCATTTGTAAAAATCAATTTCGTTGTCCGCCCTGTTTCTGTAGTCTTGGCTGTATTCTTTCAATATAGTTACTGCAGGGGACTTATGTGGTGAAGGATAGAACACAGGTTTGCAATAAAGATTTAAGGGGAAGACAACAAACAACTGATTATAACTGCTCATATTGTTACACATAGAACACCTCGTACGTAGTACACTATCTACAACTGGTGCACCATAGACTGGTTGTGAGCCATATTGTTACACATAGAACACCTCGTACGTAGTACACTATCTACAACTGGTGCACCATAGACTGGTTGTGAGCCGTTACAAGACAGGCCTTTTATTGGTTATTGTGTGTATGTAAACTTCGTATAAAAGCTGTAATAGAACTAAGAATGTAATTCCATTACAGCAATAGGGACATGTGGCTGCGAGGAGACAGGTTGAGTGTTCGTTTGCCTGTAAAGGTGTGCCGTTTTAGATTCTATTGATGAACAAGATGTAGGGTGGTTTGATAGGTGGTCGAGGTTAGACTGCTGTCACCCACATGTGCCTTTCTGTCTTGGTGTATGGAAGGGGGAAACCTAGGGTAATATGTATAACCACCACATACATATAGGTAGATGTAGATGTATTGTGCCAGAGTCATATATATATACAATATTGTACTGTATATCAAGGTGCAGTACACCCTGACTCTGAGGTAGAGGCTTGGTGAGACTGGTGTGAGCATCAGTACACAAAAGGTCCGAAGTACTATTTTGCACATACCGGTATGCATAATAAAATGGCACTTTTTGGCACCTGTTCAGTGTTTCAATCATGGGTCTTACTAATACCCTGCAGCTTTTATTTATCAAAAAGCACAAGTTACAAAATATCCAATACAACGAGCCAATTTTAGTCAATCTAAGACCTTTACAGACCTGCCAGTATAAAATACTCAAATCTTGGATTATTCTTTGCCAATTCTTAAGAGCCTATAGTGAAATGCAATGTTTTTTTTTTTTTTTTTTTAGATTAGTTTTCAACATTTCTGCTTTATAGAGACATGGAAAACAGAGAGACCGAGAAGGAGAGAGAGGGGGATGACATGCAGTGTCAAAGTTTTTCTTTCTTTCTTTCTTTCTTTCTTTCTTTTTAATTGTTTAGTTTAAAGTACGTCATTAAAAAGGTGAAGAAAAATCATTATGGTTTAGTGGGTTTTAAGATGTTTATCTTTGGGACCAGAATCCACAGTCCACAGGATATCCCATCACATCAACTCTGGCTTTTTTTTTTTTTTTTTGGTTACAGCATTTTATTATTACATTATCAATGTTTTTCATCGGTACTCAAATGGTTCTTATGGCAGATTTTCTCTATTATCATACTATTATGTGTCTTCTAATTTGATATTGATGCTTTTATATTTTTGTGTCTTTGTGTATTGGAATAGATTTTTAACAACGCTCAATTACAACTTTCTAGAAACACACAAATACAGGACCAACAAACCTGGGAATCAAGAGATTGGTGCCATCTCACAATCTTCAGCAATCGAAAACTAATTCTGCTGCATATTATTGTGTTTCTTCAACACTTTTAAATGATATATGCCTGTAAATAACAGCACTAAGACTTAACAGCAGAAACACTTGCAAATGTTTCCAGTAAAACATGCTTTTTTGAATGCTGCGATGTTTTGTTCTATGCTCATTGTTCAAATGTACAGGAAAGCATGAGATTTGGGGCTGGACTCAATGGTTCTGTCTGATTGTAACGTGGAGAAGCAGATAACCTTTATGTTCTCTGTGGAGGACGTTCGATTTCTTTGTTGCCTTGGCTACTGTGCATTTTACATGGCACATTCTGAATCCTCTGTCACTGCTATTGATAACAGTTTATTTACCGCAGACAAAACACACTCTGTAGGCCTACACACAGCTGAAAGGTTTCTCCTCGTAGCACCGAGTACGTCTGCACAGCGTAAATGTTAATCTAACCACCATAACCGTCTGTGTTCTTTATATATGGAGTACAAGGCAATTGTGGCAGTCAATGTTTCGCAAGAAAATGAACGCTGACATATGTCTGTAGGAGGAAGATTATAATAACCATGTCTGTAATGTTGAGCTGAACAGGGGATTATGAGATGATAAATCATACAGTGTCATCGATGGGTTTGGTAATTGCAGGATTCATCAGGACGATGTTTTTTTTTCTTTCTGATAGAGCAGGGTTGCATATTAAACAGCTATTAGTTTGTTGACACCGTGGTCACCTTAATTAGTGAATTACAGTATAAATGATGCTTAATTCTAATGATATTATTATTATTATTATTATAAGGCCAAACTGCGAGCTAGAGGAACCATGTTTGCTCTGTCAGTACATTTTTATGTAGAGAAAAACATATTTACATAAATTCCTCCCCAGACTCAATGATACAAATTCAGAAAACAGCAGCTTTTTTTGTATTGTGTGACAAAAGATCACTTTAATTATTACTTTAAAACACCTCTGAATCCCAATGTAACCTAATCACAATAGACTGTTGGTTTCCAGTGAGCCCTGCTTGTATGTGCATGTGTAATTTTGAGTCCTCCTGTATTGTAATAGTTACTGAAAAACTTCAATAGAAATGCTATTTAAAAAAAGATGTATATCTAAGAAGCTAACTGTGTGGCATTGAGAAGGCACATGTAACCTAAGCAGTGCTGTGCCACAAAGAAAGCATTGTGATCGTTTCCCTTCTTTTTGCTTCATGGCTCTCCTTTCATCTTTTGTTTTAAGTGCAATATTATTCTCTATCTTTAAAGCTTAAATGAAAATAGAACTTCAAATTTATTGTAAAAGGGTAAAGTGTGGTTAACACCAATAAAACACATTTATTGAGAAAAATGTTTTGTCTTTTTTTTAGGCCTACAATTCTATAAGTCATGGTGCATCAAGTCTCTATAGCAGGGGTGGGCAACTTTGATGATGGTGATGAGGGCCACTATATTTCCACCTTCATTCCAGAGGGCCACATTGCATATTGCTACGTCCTACTTTGTCATTCTAGTATCGCATACAATAGAAGCAAAAATAGCAGATCTACAAGCTCAAAATAGATCGGCTATTTTTTGCTTCTTTTGAATTAGAATCCTGAATTATTTTTTGTTATTGGAATTGTAACAGCTGAAATCAATAATATATTCAGTATTCCGGTATTAACCTGCGGGCCGCATTAAGTGAAGGTGGGGGCCGCATGTGGCCCCCGGGCTGCCAGTTGCCCATGTATGCTCTATAGCCTATATATACTGCATAGAGAGGGAGCGATTGAGGGATTATTCGGGGAGGGAAAGTAACCCTAACCCTAACCCTGTGCCTAATATTATATCCTATATATTATACACAAAGGCACAATGATCCATTACTTTCCATGAGAACAATCCCTGCTGTGAGTGGAATGAATGAACAGCATGGCATTGAATACCACTGCTGGCACCAAGTGAATGGGCATGACATCACCTCCTGGGTCACATGGGCATGGCGTAACAGGAACAACACATGTTACCATGGGGGACAGTTTCCCTTTTCTGTCTCCTATGCTTTTCTTTTGAAGAGCACTGCTTGGCAGAGTGATGCCATAGTGGGAGAAATATAGCCTAGCTGAGCTAGACATCCCAGCCATGTTAAAACAAGGAGGGAATGATACTGCAGTTAGTTAGCTGCATTCATTAGTATATAGGCTGGCCCCAGGCTAGGAGAAATTACCCTAACCCTGACCCTACAAAACTGAAAAGTGAGGACTCATCACTAAACCACACTAAACCACAGTTTTGTGGGGTCTATTTTTATTATTTGGTGGTCCATGACATAAACTATTTGAACCCTCCTGGTGTGGGGAACTGGCCGAGAAGAGTGAATGCCCCTCAATTATTCATTCCATATTGTTGAAAATATTGGGCACACGCACTCTCTCCTCACTCACACACACACACACACACACACACACACACACACACACACACACACACACACACACACACACACACACACACACACACACACACACACAGTAGTCTAATCATCTCAGAATATTGAACAACATTGACATCTAGTGGTCATTCTGGCTAACTTCACCCTAGCCCTTTCTCCAGCTGAAAGTTAATTGTGGGTGTGTTTCATTTACTTTTTCTGTGTGCCAGCGGGAAGATAACAGAACAGGTGCTTTCATGCTGGCACACATTACCACCTAAATGAAACACACCCGCAATTAATGTGATTACTTTCAGCTGCGCTTTCTAATTGAAAAGCTTAGAACGCTTTCCCTTGCTCACACTTGCATCCACCCTGCCTGAACCTTGTGTAGACTTAAAGTTATTGTGGATGCCACAGCCATAAACCGGCCATAAACCAGCCATAAAGATAAAAGAAAGAAGAAGTGGACTTCTTTAGGTGGATGTTGATACAGAGGAAAGAAACGTTTTTTTTTCTTTTTTTTTTTACCTATACCTACTCTCGAAGTTTTTCATTGATATTGACATTATTGATGAGCTCTTATTAATACATAGCTTCTGCCTCTTTTTTAAGAAGGACCATGTGTGCTGCTTACTGTTATGCATTAGGCCTAATGTAAAACCTAAAATGCTGATATCCTGAGTCCTGACCTACAAAATACAAACTCATGTCGTCACAGTCATAATAATTAGCTCAGTTATCAAACCATGCTGAGAAGCTCAAATATTGATTCAGTACTGTATTGCAAAATATGCTGTAATTGTTTCTAATCTTAATTCACATTTGTACAAGAAAATATTATAATTAATAATGATGATGATGATGATGATGATGATGATGATGATAATGATGATGTTGATGATTTTATTTTATTTTCATATGGCTGTTTCATCAAAATGACTAGGAATGCTTTTAAGCTCATTTGCTGTTTTCCTTTTGAAATGTAGCATCATGATGGCAGAGATGGATTGGAGATTACCTAGCCCTAGGCCTAGAATAGACATTCTAGGGCTAGAGATTACCCTGCCTAACACACCAAGAGTAATCAAGCTTGGTAAGCAAAGCACCATAGTCACTAGTAAGAAACCACACCTCTGCTCAAGTTTAACAGATTTCATTGAACAACTAGAAAATATTGTTCCTTCGAAACAATTGTGGGCTCGCTTCAAGCCAGAAAACAATGGCTATAAAAGTACAAAATGTCAAGATCGCAGGCAGTGCTCTCTTTGACGTTACTGACGTCAAAGATTGGTCCATTTTGTTCCAAAGATTTGTTGTGCAAAAGTTGACCCGCTGGTGGCGCTATAACAGGCCAATGTGAGAAGGGTGGTATCTGTTCCTTGACCTATTGGGAATGTGCTTGCAAGATTTCACGCACATTGCAGGCTGTGTTCATGATTTGAGGTGTTTTTGGCCTTGGCCACTTTATCGCTGCTTGCAGCTATATTTATAATTATTATTATATTTTTTGTGTGTGTGCACTTCATAGGCATATTAGATAAAGGTCCTTAGATTGTGTGTAGAATGTTTCATGCAAATTGCGAAAAAATCCTAACGGGTTTAAGCGTTTCACAAACTGCTCAAAATGATATAGCGCCCCCCTTTTGCCAATTGGGGTAAGATTGGTTTTAGTGATATTTGGACTAACACTACATCTTTGCCAAATGCCATGAACATGTTACTTTGCATGTATGATTTAGAGGCAGAAGAATCATTTGCATAAAACTGCAATATTCATTGAATTATTAAAAAAAGCATGTTTCAATTTTAAAGAAATCCGATCTGACAGATCTTTAGATATTGGTCCAAAGTTCACGTAAAAGAAGTTTTGTGCATGTGACGTGAAAATTCCAGAATAAAAGCGGGTTTACGTGTTTTACGAACTGCTCAAAATGGCGGAAAATCGAAGGGCGGAGCTTACTTAACAACGACACAGATGTCTTCCGCTTGAGTCAAAGCACGCGTGTAACAAGTTGCATGTCTTCAAACGAAACGAGTCATGACTTATGCCCGTTTGAAGTTTGAATTTTCACGCGCCCCCCTTTGGCCGATTGGAATAAGATTGGTTTCAGTGATATTTTGACTAACCCTCTACATCTTTGCCAAATGCCATGAACGTGTGACTTTGTATGTATGATTTAGAGGCAAAATAATTATTGGCATAAAACTGCAATATTGAGTAAATTATTAAAAAATAATGTTTCACTTTAAAAAAAAATCTGGTTGATCAATCTGACCGTATTGGTCCAAAATTCATGTGAAAAAAGTTTCGTGCGCTTAACTCAAAAATCCCAGGAGGAGATAGATTTTTACTGTTTTTCATATAATTCAAAATTCTGGGGAATCTAAAGGTCAGAGGTCAAAAGTCAGAGGGTAAAAGTTGTTCGGCATGAGGAGATGCATAAGTGTATACAGGTTTCATGGCTGGACCTCAAACTTTGTGTGAAAGCAATGCTGACAGGCACTATTAGCCAATCAAAAACATGACCTTCCCGAGAAGACCCGCCCTTACCCACCTCTGATTGGCCTACCAAACGTCAGTCTCTGTGACTCATTAGGAAGTGTGTTCCTGCAACCTACCTTGATTTTATATTTGGAAAGTTAATTTAAACGTTGTCCTTTCTAAGCCATCTAGCCATCGAAAAATTACAAATCTAGTATTGAAATGCACAGAAAAATTACAGGATTCTGTGGGTGGTCCTACGTGAGCAGAGTCAAACAGGTAAGTGACATGATCTGAGGTGTATTTATACTGTGTGATTGCTGTGCGACTGGCTGATAGGGAGAACACGGGTGAATTTAATAAGGTGATAAGGAACGTGAGTGGCTGCGGAGAGCAGAGGCTATGTGGATGGCTGAGGCGAGTGGTGACGGAGATCGCAGTGGGTGGTCTCCACTCCTGAACTTGCGTTGGGCACAAGTGCACAACTACATTTCACTAGTAAGAGACCACACCTCTGCTCAGGTTAACAGCGTTTATTGAACAAGTGAGATGTATGCATGCAGTATTGCGAGTGTGTGTGTGTGCGTTGCTGAGGAGCCCGAGGTAGGGCGAGGCTCAGGATGGGGAAGCAGCCTCGGGAGCGAGACGACCCGGTTTGCTCGGTCCGTGAGCCAACTGTCATCTCTGCTCCTGCACTGCCCCCAAAAAGGCTGAATGACCCGTGTGGTTACCAGATGACGGTTACTGTCGACCTAGTCGGAGATGGGCGTTTCGGACGTCACCGTCGTTGTTGGTTAGGATGTATGCGTGGTAAGCGTCTGTGTTTCGTCATCCGAGGATGCGTGTGAGGTGGTTCGAGAGGCCCAGTCCGGAAGCAGCGGAGGCGGCGCCGATGCGGAATGAGTGGCCGGAGTAGAGACGAGGGGAAGGTCGGAGAGGGTGAGCTTGGCGGAGGTGACGGAGGAAACCGTATCGAGTGGCGATGAAACCGGTCTCTGAGATGAAGAGGGGATCTTGAGGAGATGCATTCGGGGAGCGTTTGGTGGTGGCGTATCGGTGGATGGGCTCGTAAGGGCTGAGTGGTGAATCTGACTTGAACATGAGGATTATGAACGAATGCCCCGTTGGACGTCTTGCTGTGTTTGAGAGTGAAGGTGAGAGATTCAGATCTCCAGGGTTGTGGAGGTCTGATGTGACGGGATGACGATGTGGTGGACCGGGACTTCTCTGCGTTGGAGACGAAGTAGCATCAAGGAGATGTGGTGATGAGATGGCGGGGCTAGAAGAACCTCTCATCAAAGGAAGAAGAAGTAGATTCCGCTGAGGAAGACGCGCGGGGTAGCGGTGCAGAGGTGGAGGTGAAATTGACGTGATGAAGGCTGCGATGGTGGCAGGCCTGAAATTTCGTCATTTTAGGGGCAAGGCCACTTGGCCTTTGGTGTCATCCAATTTTTGAGGGCAAAAAGGCCAAATGCCAGGGCAGGAAGGCCATCAAATAAAACAAGATTTTAGTCCATTGAAAGAATTTGTTGAATTTAAGGGTTATGGATGATAACCTAATCTGCAGTGAAATAGATAAATGATGGTCATCTGATCCATGCTCAGGTCACCTGTCAGCGAGCTAGAGAGGGACGGTGGAAGTGGCAGAGGTGCCGTGGTCACCTGTCAGCGAGCTAGTGAGGGACGGTGGAAGTGGCAGAGGTGCCGTGGGCACCTGCCAGCGAGCTAGTGAGGGACGGTGGAAGTGGCAGCGGTGCCGTGGGCACCTGCCGGCGAGCTAGTGAGGTGGAAGTGGCAGCGGTGCCGTGGGCCCCTGCCAGCGAGCTAGTGAGGGACGGTGGAAGTGGCAGCGGTGCCGTGGGCACCTGCCGGCGAGCTAGTGAGGGACGGTGGAAGTGGCAGTGGTGCCGTGGGCCCCTGCCAGCGAGCTAGTGAGGGACGGTGGAAGTGGCAGCGGTGCCGTGGGCACCTGCCAGCGAGCTAGTGAGGGACGGTGAAAGTGGGCAAGGTGCGGTGGGTGTATTAGGGAGTGTGAGTGACGGACCCGGGTGGCCGAGGGACGTGAACTGCTTGAAGGATGACTTGGATGCTGCGTGACCGAGCGGACGTCAGAGAAAAGAGCTCTTCTGGATCAGTTTACGTGCGGGTGGGGCGGCCACCGTGGGTGAGGGCATGACCTGGGTGGAAGGCTCAATGTGAGGGGGCTGTGGGCTGCCGTCGAACTGGAGAGGACGGTGGAAATGTCAGAGATGCCGTGAGCACCTGAGGGAGAGTGGAGTTACTCAATGTGAGGGCGGGGGGGGGGGGACGAAGGCTGGGGACGGGCTGTGCCAGACGGGTGAGTTAGCGGGGTGGAAGAGACTGAGAGGGATGAGGCGCTGGAAGCGCTGAACCGATGTGGGAAGGCGTGGCGGCGATCTGAGGGAGGAGGAAGCGTGTTGCACTGAAGCCAGGGAGGAGGAGGCAGCATGTGGCCCTGATCCGGGCTGCGCTGGGGAAATGCGGGAGGGTTGGGAGGGACGAGGCTCGCTGAGCCTGACCGGGGTTGGGAGGAAAGGGCGAGGCGCCTGGTAGAGGGGGGGGGGGGGGGGGGAGAGTATCACGGCGTAGTGCGGAGACGGGGACGGACAGACAGCGCCGGACTGGTGGAGAAGGCTCCCGGCACCGAACCGGGGCTGAGCGGCGTTGATCAGGTGAGCGGCGTTGGTCTGGTGGGCGCTGTTGATCTGTTGAAGAAGGCCCACGGCGCTGGGACGGAGGTGAGCGCCATTGGTCTGATGAGCTCCGTTGGTCAGGCGAGCGGCGTTGGCCAGGCGAGCGGCGTTGGCCAGGCGAGCGGCGTTGGCCAGGCGAGCGGCGTTGGCCAGGCGAGCGGGATTGGTCAGGTGAACGCCGTTGGTTTGGTGGAGAAGGCTCGCAGCGCCAGTCCGGAGGTGAGCAGCGTTTGTCAGGTGAGCGGTGTTGATGAGGTGAGCGGCGTTGGTCAGGTGAGCGGTGTTGATGAGGTGAGCGGCGTTGGTCCGATGGAGGAGGCTCGCAGCGGCGGTCTGGTGGGGAAGACTCGCAACACCAGACGGTTGCGTGACATTCCTGCGATGGAGGCTGGGAGTGCCGGTCTGCTGAAAAGGGTGGAGGACGCGTGTTGCGCTGGAGCGGAGGAGGGTACGTGGCGCTGGCACAAAGGCGGAGGCGATTGACGCCGGTTGGATAGGGGAAATGGCGTGCGGCGTCTGACGTGCGGCGTCTGACGGATGGAGGTGGTGAGCTCTTCTTTCTCTTCTTTCGTGGGCTGGCGTGATGCCGCTCTGATGGAGGTGGCAAACGTCGCTGGGGGGTGGGAGGGCGGGAAGGAGGCGTACGGCGCGAATTTGTGAGGGGAGGCGAACGGCGCGATTCGGGGGGAGACGCACGGCGTCGTGGGGAGGGGAGGCGAACGGCGCGATTCGGGGGAGACGCACGGCGTCGGGGGGAGGGGAGGCGAACGGCGCAATTTGGGGGAGACGCACGGCGTCGGGGGGAGGGGAGGCGAACGGCGCGATTCGGGGGGAGGGAGGGGGAGACGCACGGCGTCGGGAGGAGGGGAGGCGAATGGTGCGATTCGGGGGGAGGGAGGGGGAGACGCACGGCGTCGGGAGGAGGGGAGGCGTACGGCGCGAATGGGAAGGAGGGGGGAGACGTATGGCGTCGAGAGGAGGGGAGGGGAGGCGTACGGCGTGAATTCGGGGAAGGAGACGCGCAGTGTCGGGAGGAGGGGAGGGGAGGCGTACGGCGCGAATTCGGGGGAGGAGACGCACAGCGTCGGGAGGAGGGAGGGAAGGCGTATGGCGCGAATTCGGGGGAGGAGACGCACGGCGTCCGGAGGAGGGGAGGGGAGGCGTACGGCGTGAATGGGAAGGAGGGGGGAGACGCACGGCGTCGGGGGGAGGGAGGGAAGGGGGGGAGGGAGGGAAGAGGAGGGAGGGTGGGAAGGTGAGGAGAAGGCGAGACACTAAAAAGCGCCTGCCTTTGTGCGGGATCGATTGTGGACGGACAAGGTGCACGTCGGCCAGCGTGAGAGTGAGGGGAGGGAGGGGGAGGGGAATTGGGCCGAGCATGCACCTGCCGTGTGGATGACTTAATGTGTTGTTTAGAACTGTGAAGTTGTTTTGATGTTGGATTAGCAGGAATGGGGGCGGAGGAAGATGAATGACGGGTGGAAAAGCGAGTGGGGCGATTGGACCGGGTGGGCGGAGCCGCGGGAGGAGCCGATCCTGGATGCTCGGAGGATCGGAGATGGGCCAGATAGGACGCGAACAGGTCCGCTTTCCGGTCCGTCTTCTGGAAAGGGACTCCCCTCGCCGTGAGCACGGACTGCAGGCCGGCGACGTTCCACTCGGAGATGACCATCGATGGAACGGATCGTAGGCGTGAGCCGGCGGGATCGCGGCGAGATGCGGAAGCAGCGAGCGAAGTGGAGGCATCAGGTGGATAGCTGCGATAATGTGGCTGTGGCCGAGCATGTCTTGGTTGTGCTGCTGGGAAGGAATCCTGACGGACGGAACCGGAGCGGGCCGAGCCGCTGGGTTCGGAGATAGTTGTGCGCGACGCGGGAGTGGAGGACAATTCCTCGTCGGAGGCGTGAACGTTAAACGGACACTCACGCTCGTCCATGATGGACGGCGAGCGAAATAACACTAAATATATACTACCTGTTTAATACACTGGCACTGTTGTGATAACGATAGCTTTAAACAAACTTAGCAACAGTGCTGATGGAATGAATCAAGAGGAATAAGCGATGTAAAAGAATTTATACGACGGAGCGTTACCTTGGCGTTTTGGACAAGCGACGTGAGAGCGTACTGGTTTGCGTCCTACGTGAGCAGAGTCAAACAGGTAAGTGACATGATCTGAGGTGTATGTATACTGTGTGATTGCTGTGCGACTGGCTGATAGGGAGAACACGGGTGAATTTAATAAGGTGATAAGGAACGTGAGTGGCTGCGGAGAGCAGAGGCTATGTGGATGGCTGAGGCGAGTGGTGACGGAGATCGCAGTGGGTGGTCTCCACTCCTGAACTTGCGTTGGGCACAAGTGCACAACTACATGTGGCGCTACAACATCCCAATTCATGTTTTGGCCTATAATGTAGCGCGCGTACAATCAAACCTTTTTTTCTGCTGGATTTCTTGGATCATGATGCAAATCTATGCCCCGTTTGTGCCAGATTACTTTCTTCAAAACACACTTTTTGCTCTGCTACATATTTTGTCCAAAACTCACAATCGGTACAGCATGTGATCAAGATGTATGTTTGATTCTTCAGATTTCATTCCAAGTGCATGGCTTTGACCAAAGTTTGCAGGCCCTAGTTAGGCAACCTGGCCAGGCAGAGACCTGGCTGTGCTCCGAGGTCTTCCATTTTTAATTTTGGATTTTTACACCAACATATTTCTCCCTTCATGCTAACTTTACTCATCAGGCTTTTCACTGAATTGAAAACAAAAAGTAAACACATTTCCAACCCCAGGCACAGCAAGTGCATCCTAAATTAATGTGCATCCTAAATTAATGTGTGAAACATACCGGTTAAAGAAAAGTACGAACTGAGCCAAATTCAACCATTTGTACAATGAGAGTGATTACTCACCCCATGGAGGCTTGAATTGTCTTTAGTTTTTATCACATTCCTAAGCATAAGTAGCATATACTGTTAATGACCGGCATTGGTTCCCTATGGAGACACAAAAAGCCTGCTTTGTTCCTTCTCATTCTGTCATTCTGGATAAGAGTGTCTGATAATAAATGTCTAAACTGTAAATATTAAAATAATGTCCCTCCTGGTGATGTCATGTTTGTTTACGAATCTCCAGTCAGCACTCCACTCCTATGGGTGTCGCTAATGCGCAGCCAAGATAACAGAATCACTCACATAAACTCCCGTAGGACGATTCTCATTGGCCGAAGGGTTTGTCCATCAAATGACATGCCCGCTCGAGGCGGGCCCCTATAAACTCCACATCCACCGGATGTTCCCCCTCTTTCCGCTTCTGCTTCACGGATAGCTAGTTTCACTCACTCGCTCCAACGAAGTATTCAGCAATTTAAGTAATTTTCCAACATCTCTTCGATTCTCAGGAGTTCGTCTCATCTGAACTGATTTGGCAAGTAAGGTCGAGCCACCCGGTTTCGAGACTTAGCTCCTGTTTATCCGCTCTTCTCTTCTAGTTCTCTGTTTAGCCTAGCTCTGCTAGCCACGTTAGCTTGTTACGCTTACAGCCTCGTGTATCTGCGTCAGCTTCTTAGCGTGTTAGCTTGTTAGCAACTATGGCCACGGCTAGCGTCCCCACGCCCGCCAACCGTGCTTGCGCCACTCCGAGATGCCCCTTTCTCCTGGAGTCGGTCGACTTGCACCTGAAATGCGTTCGCTGTAGGAGTTGGGCTCACGCCGCCGACAGCCTGATGCCCGACCCGGACTGCAACGAGTGCCGCCGTACCCCGGTGCTGGTCAGGCAGCGACACGCCGCGCAAGCGGCTAGTCTGTTCAATATCCTGGCCGAGTTCCACCCCAGCCCCTCTTCAGGGACCGTGGAACCCCAGGCCTCGCCTCCCGGTCCCTCTTCAGGGAACCGGGAGCCCCAGGCCTCGTCCCCCCCTCCTACCGCCCGGCGCCGCCGCTCTCCTTCCCCGGCTCTCTCCTACACTAGCGGGGACAGCGGCGGCTCAGGCGGGGCCTTTACACAGAGCCTCTTCAGGCGCTGGTCAGATGAGGAGGATGAGGACGACGAGGATTACGATGAGGAAGACGTCGATTGCGATGAAGTCGACGCACCTCAAGTGGAACCGATGGACACCCAGTCAGAGGCCCCAGAGATCGTCATCTCTGTCCCTGAGGGAGATTCCCCCTTGTCCATCTTCCCCTCTGTTGCCGCCGCTGCGGGGGCTGCCGCCCCTGGCTCAACAGTCGCCCCCCCGCCCGCGGGGGCTCCAGGGCAGGGTCTGCAGGAAGGCCTCGCTTCCTCCCTAAGCCCCTCTGGTCAACCGCCTGTCTCCTCGGTCTCCACTGAGGGACAGGTTCCCCCCCCCCTCACCCCTAGAGGGGGGCTCAGGGCCTGATGCGGTCTTCACTGCCTCTCAGGCCCCTTCTCTGAGCTCCACGGGACCCGCTCCTGCCTCCTCCGGTGCCATCCCGAGATCCAGCGGCGCGGGCTTCCCCCCCCAGGCCCCTCCTATCCTTCCAGATGCCTGGACCTTACTGGAGAGGGCCACCCGTTCTCTGGAACTGCCTGTAGCCGTCGCTCCACAGCCAGAGAAAGCCAAGGTGCACCGCCTGGGGAAAGTCCGCCAGGCTCCTCCTCCCCAGGTGATGAGCATGCTCCCGCAGATCCCTGGTTTCCATGAGGCTCTGCACGAGACCTGGGAGAAGCACTGGGACCCGGAGTAGCTCCCCTATTCCTCCGAGTTCGTGGGAGTTCCGGATATTGGGGTCCCTTCCTGCCCCAAGATCAGCCCGGTTCTGGCCAACACCCTGCAGGCCAAGTTCTTCAGAAAGAACCCGAAGGCTACCAAGGGCCCCTTCGTCTTGAGGCCCTCCCCCAAGCTGGACAACAGCTATGAGGAGCTCATGTCCAAGGGCATACGTGACACCTACAGGTCCATCGGCCACTCTGCTAGGGACCTCAACGTCACCGGCCTTCTCGGTGCCTACATTCAAAAGCAGGTACAGAATGCAGCCAGTCTCCTCCCTCCTGCTGTCGCCACCGAGCTCCTGGCATCTGTGGATCACATGATCGATGCCAACTTCCATGCCATCGCCTGGGCAGGTCGTGCCATGGACATCCTGATGCAGCAGCAGGCGCTCCGCTGGCTCACTCCGGTTGCCCCTGCTAAGGAGTTTGAAGAGAGAGAGGAGCTCCTCAAGCTCCCTAGTTCTCCCAAAGAGATCCTGGAGGGTGGGTATCAGGTCTTCCAGCGACAGGCTGCAGCCCGCAAAGAGACCTTGGAGATGGTGCAGGATTGCATGCCTCCTCCTGCCAACCCAGGTCCTCCTAGAGGCTCCTACGCTAAGGCCGCCTCCAGGCAGCGGACGCAGAACCGCCCCAGCAACATGGGCTCCAAGACCTCGGGCTCCTCCGGTTCCAGGTCCTCCTTTAAGATGGGCCGTCGCACTCCCAGCCAGGAGCCTCCGAACCAGAGGCCCAGGGAGGAAAACCCACAGCGTCCACCTTACCGCTCCACGAGGGGCTGTGGGAGGCCTCAGCGCAAGTGACACTGTGGGGAGGGGAAAACAGGACAATTGCACTTTTCTTTATTCAAAGCATGCAATTCAGCCTCCTGTTATTTCTGCCAGAAATGTCTTAACAAATCTGTCAGTAAACATGTGTGTTCAGAAAAATTGTGTGGTTCTTCCTCTTGCACCCCAGTTGACACTAAGAGCTCCAGATTGTCAGCCCCTTCAGGTTATTTCTCACGCTCTGCTAACTTCACAGACACACAGTCCACACACAGCTGCTCTACAGGTTTCAGGGACCCTGCCTATTCAGGCGCTTTTTCCCAGTGTAAAACTGCAGTCTCACAGCTCTCCACTAGAGTGCAGCATAGCATCCCCTCCACACTCTCTGACTGCTCCAGGGTTACTCCTTTCTCCCTTGCAAGACTCTCTGCTAAAGGTATCTATGAGCCCCCTCGGGACCTTGTTAGACAGAAAAGACGAGCTAAAGCTAATACGCACGTTTCCGCGGGCCTTGGAGACGTTTTCCTTAGGCCCTCGTCGGGCAAAGCTAAGAAAAGTTGTGTTTTCTTGTCTGCCCGCACCGAAAGTCCCGAGTCACGTGACCGGCCCTCTTCAGGTGCGCTCGGTCCTTCACTCGAGCCGTCCCGCCCGGACGGTCTCTCGTCCTCAGGTACGTTCATTTTCTTCTCCGGCTCCGCCGGATCCCGAGGTGCACTCGTTTCATCCCCCGGCTCCGCGGGGACACGAGGTGCGTTCGTTTCCTCCCCCGGCTCCGCTGGGTTCCGAGGAGCGCTCGTTTTCTCCCCCGGCTCCGCCGAGGGGAATGTCTCACGTCGGAACGACGTCATCATGTCGGAACGTGTCGACGGAAGTGAGCCTCCCCAGGGAGCGCTCGGTAAACGGCACCGCGTCTCCCGAGAGAGCGGTGCCGACCAGTTTTCCTCTCTACACTCCCCTGGCAGATTGTTTTTCCCAGTGGAAACGGTGCAATCCGAACCCCTGGATCTCTCGCACCATTACAAGGGGCTACAGAATCCAATTCTACAAATCGCCCCCTTTGACTTCCAGGGTTCTTTTCACCAGGGAAACGGGCCGCAAGGCAGCGGCGTTACAAGAGGAAATACAAGCTCTTCTTATCAAGGGCGCGATAAGGGAAGTCCCGTGGAACGAGACTCGGCTGGGGTTTTACTCCACCTATTTCCTCGTGCCCAAGAAGAAGGGAGGGCTTCGGCCCATTCTAAACCTGCGCGGTTTGAATCAGTATCTGAAAACCTTCAAATTCAAGATGCTGACTCCCGCCAGCCTTCTACGTTCGGTGAGAGGGAACGACTGGTTCACTTCTCTGGATTTAAAGGACGCGTATACACACGTCTCCATTTATCCCCCCCACCGAAAGTTTCTAAGGTTTGCCTTCCAGGGGAAGGTGTACGAGTACACGGTTCTCCCCTTCGGATTGTCCCTGAGCCCCCGCGTCTTCGTCCTTGTGACCAAGACGGCGCTCGAACCGTTGCGGCGCCAGGGCATCAGGATAGCAAACTACCTGGACGACTGGTTAATTTGCGCGAGCTCCAGACAGGAGGCGGCGCGACACACCAGGTTGGTGTTAGATCACCTGAAGTCCTTGGGGTTTTGCATCAATTTCGAGAAAAGTGTGCTTTCCCCGTCACAAAGGGCCACCTTTCTGGGGACCTTTCTGGACTCTCGGTCGATGGTCGCCCGCCCCTCCCAGGAGAGGATAAAGAAGTTTCTCTCCTGTGCAGCCTTCTTCCAGACAGGGAGCTCAGTCCCCTACGAGAAGGTTATGCGTCTCACGGGGTTCATGGCTTCAGTCCTGCACCTAGTGCGGCTGGGCCGTTTCAACATGAGACCTTTTCAAAGGTGGATGTTATCCCTTCGGATTCCTGCCACCGAGGGCCGCGCTCTGGTTCAAGTCCCTCGCAGAGCAGTGGAGGCCCTTCGGCCCTGGCGGCGAGCCGACTTCCTGTCGGCCGGTGTCAGGATGGGAGAAGTGATTCACCGCAAGGTGATCACCTCGGATGCCAGCCTCTCGGGTTGGGGTGCAACCCTAGAAGGGCGTACGGCAAGGGGCCTTTGGGGCCCAGAGATGCGGCACCGCCATATCAACTACTTGGAGTTGATGGCGGTGGTGCTGGCTCTCAAACATTTCGAGCCCCTGATCCTGGGTTGGCACGTCCTAGTCAGGACGGACAACACCACGACGATGTGTTATGTCAACAAACAGGGGGGGCTGAGGTCTTGGGCACTAGACAGCCTAGCTCGGGACCTGGCACTGTGGTGCCACATTCGACTACGGTCGATCAGGGCCTCTCATGTTCCAGGCCTCCTGAACAGCGGCGCAGACCTGCTGTCCAGAGGGGAGCCTCGGTACGAGAACTGGTCTCTCCGCCCCTCGGTGGCGGAGGAGATTTGGCTCAGGTTTGGCCGCCCGGTGGCAGACTTGTTCGCGTCGTCAGAGAACGCGAAGTGTTCTCTGTTCTTTGGCCTGACGGGGACCCCCCCGCTGGGCCTGGACGCGCTGTCTCACAGGTGGCCTCAGGGCCTGCTTTATGCCTTTCCCCCGTTAGATTTGATTCGTCCGACTCTCGAGAGGGTCAGACGCTACTCGCTGGAGTTGCTCCTGGTGGCACCGAGTCAGGGGACTTGGAGTTCCCTGATAGCTCCTCTTCTGGTCGGTCAGCCGTGGCGGCTGCCCCTTCTCAGGGACCTGGTGAGCCAGGCGAACCAGGAGATTTTCCACCCGGAGCCCCAGCACCTAGACCTGTGGGTCTGGCACCTGAAAGGGAGAGGCTGAGGGCAGCCGGTCTGGCCCCTGCGGTCATAGACACGATGCAGAGGGCCAGGGCTCCTGGTACACTGGAGGTGTACAGGGGTAAATGGGAGGCCTTCGTCTCGTGGTGCAGGTCTAATCGCCCTTCGGTGGTGCCGGCCTGTGCTTCGATGAATTATCTTCTGGATTTCTTGCAGTCTTGCGTGGTCCAGAAGTTGGCAGTCTCTACTATTAGAGGCTATGTGGCAGCTATTGATATCTGTCACAACGGTTTCGAGGGTTCTAAGCCTTCTAAGAACCCTTGGGTGTCACAGTTTTTGGCAGGGGTCAAACGGGACACCGTCTCGGCTAGACCCTTGGTCCCCTCCTGGGATTTGGAGGTGGTCCTAAGGGGTCTTAGTCAGGCTCCCTTTGAGCCTTTGGAGAGTATTTCTTTGAAGCTCCTTAGCTTCAAGACTGCTCTTCTCCTGGCCTTGACTACGGCCAAGAGGGTTAGTGATCTTCATGCTCTCTCTGTGGCTGAAGGTTGCATGAGGTTTTCTGGGGACGACCGTAAGGTCTTACTCAAACCTCACCTCCAGTTCTTACCTAAGAACGGGGTGGTACAGGAAGTTCCGGTGGAACTTCTGGCCTTCCACCCTCCTCCCTTTGCCTCGGAGGAGGAGAAAAGGCTGAACTGTCTTTGCCCTGTCAGGGCGCTGAGAGTTTACTGTGAGAGGACTAAAGACCGCAGGCGGTCGAGTAGTCTGTTTGTCTCACATGGTAAGTCCACTGGTAAGACAGAGATCGTTAAGTCGACTCTCTCTGGGTGGATTGTGGAAGCCATTAATTTGGCTCATGACAGTGTGAAGGTGGCTAGGCCCTTCGGCCTGAAAGCCCATTCGACGAGGGGAGTTTCCTCTTCTTGGGGTCTCGCTAAGGGGACCTCCTTGCAAGAGGTGTGTATGGCGGCTAATTGGAAGTCGCCTTCCACTTTTGCGGCTTACTATCACCTGGACCTGGCGCCTCGCTCCTTGGCGCATTCTGTCCTTCAGGTGGCCGCTTCCTCTCCTTCCTTCTGAGGTGAGACTCTTAGTAGTGTTCTCCCTCGGTTTGGTTTTGTAAGTGTTTTTACACTTTTTCTTCCTCCACCCGGACCAGAGGGTAGTGGTCGTGGTGGAGGGGGGCCCTTTTCCTGGGTTAACCCTTCGGTTATACTTGGGGCAGACTAGGATTGAGGTGGGTTCCGGTGGGCCTAGTCTGTAAGGGTTCCTTAAATTCTCTTTTGGTCGTTTCCGCTACCGGGAGTTTATGTTTCCCATAGGAGTGGAGTGCTGACTGGAGATTCGTAAACAAACACAAGTGTTTGGTATGAAACACCTGTTTGTTAAGAATCGGAAGGAAGCACTCCACTCCGCTTAGGACCCTGTTCGTGCGTTACGCAGGGCTCTCAAGAGGGGGAACATCCGGTGGATGTGGAGTTTATAGGGGCCCGCCTCGAGCGGGCATGTCATTTGATGGACAAACCCTTCGGCCAATGAGAATCGTCCTACGGGAGTTTATGTGAGTGATTCTGTTATCTTGGCTGCGCATTAGCGACACCCATAGGAGTGGAGTGCTTCCTTCCGATTCTTAACAAACAGGTGTTTCATACGAAACACTTGTGTTTAGGACTCAGCTCCTCAAATAATGCAATGGTCATCATCCAGCCACCAGAGGTCACTGTTGTTCATGGTTTGTGTCAAGTTGAAATCAGTCAACCCTGATGATGCATAACCTTGTCTGGGACTCCATAGGCAGTGGTGTAAAGTAACTCTTAAGTACATTTACTCAAGTAGCAACTGTTTTCAAGTACAATTATGAGGTTTTTCTTACTTTAATGGAGTATTTACGATGTTCAGAGTTCTGTAACTCTGAGAGTGTATAACAAATGGAACCAAATGGACCCTTACAGGTCTGTAACTCTGAGAGTGTACAAATGGAACCAAATGGACCCTTACATGCTTACAAATGGAACCAAATGGACCCATAAGGGACCATTTGGTCCCTTGCAACATTTTGCAACATTTACCCAAGTACTGTAGCCTACCTAAGTACAATTTTGAGGTATGTCTTACTTTAAAGGAGTAGTTCATAAAATGCCTTTTTTTCTATAGATTACTCATGCCATAGAGACTTGAGTTCAATAAATGAAGCGTCATGCGTTAGTTTATGCAGGACATGGGAGTCAAGTTGCTGCTCAGCTGTAGTCAGATGTCAGTCAGCTCTGTTTTCATACCTCATTAACATATCTGCTGGTCATTATGTCACATGACTGCCATACTCCAATCAAAGCGCTCAATCAGTAGGGTAGGCTCTTTTAAATATGGCTTGCTTCTCTACCAATGCTTAGTTTCCGAAGCTTCGGAATCATTTGCTGCTTGCTCCCTCCTCCACCCCAGCCTCCACCTATTTGCACGATCAATCTGGCTAAGTTCAATACTTGGTGATTGTCTGATTAAGTTACATGTCAATGTGGTTAAGCTCAAGTACTGTGATCTTGACTAAGTTTCATGTCAATGTTGTTAAGCTCAATACGGTGATTTTGATTAAGTTCATGTCAATGTTGTTAAGCTCAATACTGTGATTTGACTATGTTACATGTCATGCTGGTCAAGCTGAGGCTCACCTTCCCTTGGTGGTAGCAAGGTGGTGGAGCCGTTAAACTGGGGAATCTCCCAAGTGTTGTCACTGTTGGGAATTCCAGGTTCAGGCTTGTTGGGGAGCGTTCAGAGGTCTAAGAAGTGTGTTAAAGGGTCACCACTTTTTTTTTGCATATCATTTTGTTGGGCCGACTCTAGTCTTTTTTGTACCGGTTAAGTAAAGAAAAAAACGTTTCCTGGCTGGTTAAATATAATTGTTATTATTATATAAGTGTCCCTGTGAAGTGCGTGGGGCTACTGGGGTTAAATAGTCGTTTAGGCCAGGGGTGGTTTTAGGTGCAAGGTGCGGCTGGCAGATTGCGAGTGTGCACCGGTGTGTGCGTACTCCGTCTCGGGGGCACGGCTAGAGAGTAGATGTGGGTCACCAGACACTGGTTGCTCTTCCTACTCCTAGTATAAGCTAGGCCTTTGCGGTGGCCTTCAGTGCATCAATACCCACCGCTACCCAAGCACAGGCAGCTGGGTGGAGTTAGCGTGGGGGGTTTAAAAGAGAGGGGCACTTATATTTTTGGTTTTCCAGCTGGGATAGTTATAACCTGAAGACTAGTTATAACTCCTGAAGTTAAAGGTTTGTTTTGCAGTTAAAGGGGAGGCTCAATGTAATTGGTTTGCATTTTGGCTTTTTTACATTTTGGCTTTTTTGCATTTGGCTTTTTTGCAATTGGCTCTTTTTTGTGTGTGTGCATTTAAAGGCCCTACTATCTTGTATTGGTGTCTTTGGATTAATTGTCCATTTTGTTTCCTTTGTTTGGGATTCATGATGGAGGAGTTTGTGGTAGCTCCGTCGGAGGAGAAGTTGGATGCCTGCTCCAGTGACCAGCTCATTAGAATTGGTGCTCACTACCAAATTGAGGTTGGTGATAAAAGAAGGAAAGAGAACATGAGATCTATTATAAGAGCTAATTTGTATGAGCAACAGGTGTTGACTCCTCCTCCAACAGTAGATGAGGTGGTTGTGGAGGAGAGTGTGCCTTCTGGGGCTGGCTTAACATTTGAGCAGCAAAAAGAACTGCTAAACTTACAGCTACATGTTCAAATGCAGTTGAAAGAAAAGGAAGTGCAGTTGAAAGAGCAGGAGTTGGAGATGGAAAGGATGAGGCACAGAGCAGAAATGGCAAGACTAGATGTTGAGACAGCGAGGCTCAGTCTAGTGAGAGAAAATTAAAGGAGGCAAAGAAGGAAGAATCAGGTGACAAGGATAAGATCTTAAATAGTTTACGCTTGGTCCCCAGGTTTAATGAGAAGGAAGTGGAGGTGTTCTTTACTCTGTTCGAGCGGGTGGCAGACGCTAGGGACTGGAGTGACTTGGACCGCACGGTCCTGTTGCAGTGTGTTCTCACTGGTCGGGCGCAGGAGGCATTTGCCTCGCTGTCAAAAAAGGACTGTACAGACTACAAGTTGGTCAAAGCGGCAGTGCTCAAAGCCTACGAGTTGGTGCCTGAGGCTTACCGCCAGCGTTTTAGAACCTGGCAGCGAGGAAATAAGTCTTATCTGGAATTTGCTCGCGATTTAACAATGCACTTTAATCGCTGGTGTGTAGCTTCAGGAGTGGAGAACTATGGTGACCTGTCTGACTTGATTGTACTTGAGCAATTCAAGAATTCAATCCCTGAGAATGTGGCTGTGTACATTTGTGAGCAGAAGGCTCAGACTGCTGCTGAAGCGGCGGCGCTGGCTGACGATTATGCATTGACGCACAAAAGTGTAGCTCCGGACAACCGGGGTTATGCTGGTGGATCTGGGGGTAGAGTGGCAGGACAGGTTGTTGGGGGAAAGTATGTTCCTGGCAGGGCCAGTGGGGCTGGGAGCGGACCTAGTGGCCGTGCTGGAGGCGTACAGAACCCTGATAATGTCTGTCATTATTGTCACCAACCAGGACACTGGAAAAAGCAGTGTGCAATGCTTGAGTCACGTAATGAGAACATCTCAGGTGGGCCAAGTCCAACTGCGTTTGCTGTGTCACTTTCAGATGGCATGGTGGGTCAGCCTAGTGCTGAGGAGGTGTCCAGTGCCTTTTTGCCGTTTGTGTCAAAAGGACATGTGTCGTTGATTGGTAATCCGGAGAAGGTGCCAGTAACTATTTTGCGAGACACAGGCTTGTGTAATTAATTTATCCTTGCCTCTGTTCTGCCATTTTGTGGAGTGACCAATACTGGTTCGTTCATTCCTGTGTTGGGCATGGAAATGTCAGTTTTTCATTGTCCTGTACACAAGTTCATGCTCTGCTCTGATCTGTTTGTAGGTGAAGTGCGAATGGGCGTTCGTCCAGCTCTACCTGTTAATGGGGTGACCATAGTGCTGGGGAATGATGTAGCAGGGGAGAGGGTCTTTGCTCATCGACCAGTGGCTCAGCCTATTCAAACAAAAGTTGAGGATGTGAAGTGCCAAGATGAAACTGACTATCTTTGTAATCTTCCTAGGTCCATTCCGCAGCCTGAGTTGGTGAGGGAGCAGAAAGCCGATCCCACACTGAAAGAGCTGTTCAATCTTGTTCTCCCCAAAACTGAGGTGAAAAATCTTGCACAGGGCTACTTCATTGAGAATGGAGTGCTGCTGTGCAAGTGTGGGCCACGTGGCCAAGGGTTCATTGGAGACCCTGTTTTCCAAATTGTCATTCCTTCCAAATTCCAAGAGGTCATTTTGCGCATTGCTCACTATGAGTCGGGGCATATGGGTGTACGTAGAACGTACAATCAGGTTTTGGAAAAGTTCTTTTGGCCACGTGTTAAAAGAAGCGTGGCGGAGTACATCAAAAATTGTCCTACTTGCCAAAGAGCTGGAAAACAGAGTCAGACCGTAAAAGTGCCTGCTCTGTTTCCTAGTTTGGAAAGGTCTCAGCCTGCAGTGGCAAAGGTTAAAAGGTCTGATTTGTGTGGCCATGTTCCTGTGTGCAATGTTCTCAGCCCAAGTTATGGTATTGCGTTTTCAGAGCATGATAGACGCAAACGCAATATCAATTTTGAGAGATCTTGTGCTTGTGTGTCACAGTCGCACATAGCACTGAGTTCTTCTCATCCTGTTTGCATTTGTAATGCACACAGGAAGGAAAAACATGGAAAAAACCATTGGAAAGAGCATAATGTGCCATGTGGATGCTCATGATTTACTTAGTGCCCCTTAGATTAACTCTGTTCATGATCTGTTTTGTGTATGCCTTAACCTTTCTCTTAAAGGCTCCAAGGTACCAGTTGCTGAGAGAGGGTGGGGCAGAAGCTGAATGGAGAATTGAGCTGGGGGGGTTGGTTTTAGTGGGGCCCATCTATACTTAATTATATACACATTTATGGTAGTTTATATGTGGTTATTGGTGGCACGAGTTAGGCCAGGGTTCCCTATGGGACCCTGTCTTGAAGGGGGGGAGTGTGACGGCCCCTAAGGCCTTATAGGGTTATGTGGTGTGTGCCTTTAATAATCCTGTTGCAGTGCTGGATTGGAGGGTGGAGTCTGAGGCAATCAGTTGAGGGGAGACACCTGGCCAGTACCTCCCCACTATAAAAGACCTGCCTGACTAACCTTCTTTCTCCCCTCAGTCCTCTCCAGGCCACTGGAGTGGCTGGACCTCAGAGAGCAGCTGTTCATTTTCGTTATGTTACTTTAGGTTGGTTTAATTCAAAGATGGGCAGCTTGTTTCCCTGCCGTTATGATTTGGAAACTTTAATTCTTGCTCTAGTCTATTAATTTATTCATTTTGTAAATAAACACACACTTCTTTTGCATTTGACCTCTGTGTCATCTCCCCTTTTTTGTGGTGGTCCTGGAGCCAGACCATCACACCTGATTTTGCTTAGCATGCGCAGAAAAGCCTGCACAAAATTCAGGGAGCATCTCCGAACGCGGAGCCCTTCAAACGCCAAGATTAACTGTATTCCATTTATGCAATAAATGGTTGAATCTGCTTGACCTGTATTCAATTTATGCAATAAATGGTTAAATCTTCTTGACGTGAATGTTCCTGCCTAAATGTTTTTGTATTTGTCGCATTCCTAAGACAAAAATGTGATTATAGTAAATTTACCCCCAGTGATTCCAGATGGGGACCCAAATGCATGGCACTGGATTTGGAAACCGTCAGGGTCAATTTACGATGGGCCTAATCACATGTTTGTCTTAGGAATGTGACAAATATAAAAACATTATTGAACTCAAGACTCCATGGTGTGAGTAATCAATAGGAAAGAAAAGTCATTTTGGGGGTGAACTATCGCTTTCATAATGAATCATATATATCATATGCTCATATATATATATATATATATATATATATATATATATATATATATATATATATATGCGTTATAATACTGTTCAACCTATGTGGTACTGTATTGTTTATCCAACCCGAGGTTTTAGGGTTCAAGGAATGTAGCTAAATCAGTGAAATTACCATCAGTTAATTATGTTTTGCCAAATCCATTATTGCGATGATAGATACATAGATAGAGCAGCAGTCTACCTGGACACTGTGCATCCGAGTGGCTGACTATCTCACCCAGTGCCTGCTGAGATGCATGCGCTCCATGCCAGAGGCTAAGCTAGAACTTGTCTGTCAGCACCATGATGGATTCTGCATCACTGTCTCTGCTCACCAGTCTGGGGAGCAGACTGCCATAAAGAGCAGAAATGTGCAGAAACAGCAGAGGGCGAGTCAAAGCACTGGTGTGTCTTACACTATATTACACTATATTTTGTTTAATGGGTTTCACAATACTGTGCAGTAACTACGTTTTCAGACACACCGACTTATTTGTGTCGCCCAAAGGTCAAATTAGCCTTCATGACATTGGGGGATGATTAGCTCAAGCAGATACAATCAGTGTAATATCACTTTTATGCCTTTATCTCAATTGGCTGATCAGCTGTAACACTTTTAAAACATTTTTTTAGTGAAATTCTTGTACATAGTTACTGCACTCTGCCTTTGTAGGGCAGAATACATTTCCTTAGACTATATGTATGTAAACATTGTTTAAAATCTTTAGGTTATTTATAAAGGAACCCTTTGTGTTACATCTTTCATGAAAACAAAGGTACATCTTATGTAATGTAGTCACTATTAGTATGTTGTCACTGCCTGTAATAGATTCCATTTCTAGAGTTTTTCTAGAGATTCCATTTCTAGAGAATTCTATCAACTTTTATGAAAAACATGTAGTCTGAGCTTTATCCTTGCCATTTATCAATACTAAGGAGAATCATCAGTTTGAAGTTGAAAGCTTCATTCGGATTTTGAAAACTGTGTTTTGGCATGTGGTTATAAATGAAGTGATAACACAGAAAGCTACCCCAGATGCAAGGCTCTCACATAGGGGTGTAACGATATATTTTAACAGCGATACGATACATGGTTGACGATACGATACATGGACGATATTGGTTCATTCATGGCGATATGATACGATTCCATTCAATGATTTAAAATCGATACAGTATTTATTAAATAAATTAATTCTGTGTAAAACGTGTAAAAAATCTATTATTATGGAAGTAAACGCTGTGATTATCTAAGCAAATACATGGAGATTATATTTCAACACACATGGACAAACCCGCACCTTGACATGAACACAGAGATTACATACATTTATCGATAGACCAAGAGTAGCCATATGGAATGGAAAGGTAATTAGACCCCTCTTTTTCATTTTCCCTCTTAAAATTGCCAAATACAACGCACACATACTTAGTTTCCATACAATCAATTATTTGCATTGCAAAACGATTCGAGATCGATTACCGCATTTTAAAACGATACGATACAAAGCCAAAATGGTGCGATATTTTTCTTTTGCAAATTATACAGTAGATCATTGCAAATTAAAATAGTTTTTTTTTCGATTCAGTTACTATATCGTTACACCCCTAAATAACACACACACACACACACACACACACACACACACACACACACACACACACACACACACACACACACACACACACACACACACACTGCAGCAGGAGGCGGGCCACAGCAAACACACGTCTTCTACATAAACAGGCTCCCAGAGAACAGAAGACACAACACAGCTCACACCCTGAAGAAGAACAGAAGCAGAGAGACAGACGAGTTGGAGACTCCTGAGAAGACCAAGACGTGAGTATAAAGACAATGTGTTGTTTAAAACCACATGGGAGACAAACAAGGTTGTGAGAGTTTGGGAATTGTTCAATTATTAGTTTTAGTTCATTTTGACAATTGTTTTTCTAGTCAGTTTTCATTATTTTCTTCTTCTTTTTTTTAGTTTTTAGTTTTCTTTTTCCTACTTCATTATAGTCAGGTATAATGAATATTATAATGAATATTAATGAATATAATAAATATTATTGTATTTAATGTTTTCCATTTTCCCAAAGAATTATTAAAAATAAAAGAAAAAGGTTATTGAAAAAACACGGTCTGCTCACGTATTAGGAGGGTATTATGAGTCACCAGAAAAAATAATGGTTGTTTTTAATGAATCTATCATGGTTAAAATGGAGTTTGAAGTTACAATGGGTGTGTATGTGGAGAGGGCCTGGGCGTGTTGGAGCTGGTAACATTTACATCAAATATCTAAATACTGAATGAAGCAAATTAAAAACTGTTCAGGGTGTTCATACAAGCCTGATTAGACCTAAAGGTTTTTTTGAAAGTGTAATATCCCTTTAACTTTGTTTTTGTTTTTTTTACAACAAGGGTTCACATTTTAGATTGTAATTAGAGAACAGAAAAGATGAGTGTCAAAATGTTTTCATTTACCGCTTTCTGTCATTTCAGCGATTTTAACCATTTTAATTTCAGTGGTTGGGGGCATGCGTACAAGTGGCTAAATATTTTATAGGATATGTTATAAGCCCATTCCCAACAATCTTTCATGGGCAGATGTGACTTATGGGGGCTATTAGTGTTAAGGTCTTACACACTGGGGGCGAATTGCGAATAGCGAATTTGAGAATAATTAGCTTTTTTAAAAAACCTTATAAAGTCAATGCAAGCTTCCACACCGACTGAGAATTTCACAAAAGCGGCTGTTATTTATTTGCTCTTGTTTCGAATTTAGCGAACATTCTCATGCGAACTCCTCTCTCTCTCTCTCTCTCTCTCTCTCTCTCTCTCTCTCTCTCTCTCTCTCTCTCTCTGTATCAATTCAAGCTAACTCTATCCTATTTAAAGAGAGAGACAGGACATGGTACTCGAATTTCTTACAGGTAATTAAAAGTGGTGTATGTGTTTTATTTATAATTTATATTTGCAAAAAAAAAAAACACAATGTTTTAAAATTAATATTGGGGTAAAACGACAATAGGAGCCGAAAGTAGTGGAGTAGAAGGAAAGTACTGGAAATTGGACTCAAGTACAAATACCTACAAGTAAATGTACTTAGTTACTTTACACCACTGCTACTGCTGCAGCAGTCTGCTGTGGGGGAACGGTGAACCCATGGCCGTGGTGTCCTCTCTGCCGTGATGTGATGGGTTGTGTGAGCCAGAGCCAAACAATTTCGCACAACAGATAACATTATTCAATTTGGCGAATTTTATATGCATATTCGCGACGCACATTGTATGGGAAAAGGCGTGTATGGGAAAAGGCGTGTATGGGAAAAGGCGCAAGGCGAATACTTCGCATTTTCCGGTCACTTTTTCGCCGGTGGGTAAAGACCTTTATTACTATTTACACAATACTGTAAATAGTAATAAAGAAAAAGCCAAAAGATATATTTAGCTACTTATATGCATGCTCCAACCACTGAAATCAAAATGTCTTAAATGGTTAATACGATGGAAAACAGTAAATTAAAATATTTTAACACTCATCTTTTCCTTTCTCTGATTATAATCTAAAATATGAAGCCTTGTAAAAAAACAAAGTTGTCCTGTAAGTGCTAGCTGTGCTGCCTCTGGGCGACTGATTTCCCCTTGTGGGATAATAAAGGTATTTATTTCTACATTGACACCACCATAGGTCAGCATTCTCCACAAACGATTTTATGTCATCATCAATATGTAATATTTATGGTCTTTTGTGAGGTGTGTGTGCTCTGAACAAAACACAAATAATCTGTATAGGATGATTTGATGTGGCCTTATTTCAAGTTACCAAACTAGAAATGCAAGGCAAAAAATACAATATAATAGCCTTTCTCTGACTCCTTCAGAATGAGAGAACAGGGAAAAGGGAATTACAAATTCCTGACAAATTATTCTCTGGGAAAAGGTGAACTAAGGTGAACATGTGTCCTATGTTGATGAGAAAGGCTCTGGACATTGTTGTGATTCCAGGTGCGCCCACACTTTTGACACCCTTGGCCTAAACAAACCAACATACAGTATATAAAGTGTATACCGTGCATAAGGGTATCTGCACGCTTCTAGAGTGATGATTTAAGAATTTTAAATAACTCTACAATAAATAAAATTGCAGATTTACAAGCTCACAACAGCTCGAGGCATTGCCGGCCCAGGGGCCAAATGCGGCCTGGGTGGGGAGACATTTTATACAGCCCACGACTTCATTCCCAAATTGTATTATAAACGGCCCAACACCAACGTCAAACAAGAATCTTTTCTCAGAGAATAATTTGTCAAGATTCCTTTTTTATATTTCATTCGTTCTGATGAGGAAGAGATTGTGTAGTTCATACCAACCGTACATTGGTATGAACTACACACATTTTACTGTACGGTAAAATGTCATATTCTTGGAATATAACTGATGTAACTTTTGTAACTATTGTGATAATAATTTAAAAAAAGAAGGAAAAAAAAGGATTGAGCTAATTTGTTGTTTATTTGCTATAAAAAGTGTATTATTCAGGACAAGGTCAACATAAATATTAAGGCCAAGATATGACAATTTTGGATCCAAAATGGCATTGAACATTAACATATGACAAACTTGAATTGCTTCACCTCATAAATCAACTCAGCACCCAATAAAACATATACATTCACTATATCATGAGTCATTCACTATATACCACTTTGATCAGATATAAGGGCCGAAAACAAGTAATCAGCTATAGCTATTGTGACAGGGCGGTATTATTTAGAATTATAGCCAGACTGCACCACTTGGGGAATTGCGCCCCAAGAAATATATTATACAAAGACCTAATTTAACTACAACCATGAGTACATAGTAACTCCTCACACAGTTTGTTATCTGTAAAGGGAGGCAGAAACATGGATTATAATATAATCCATGTTCATCTATCTATCTATTTTTGATATATTATATCAAAAATAGATTTTATTTGCACACAATCTTTAACATGGAATGCACATGAATAAAAACTTCAGTTGGTATATCACTACACTGTATCATTCCATAGTGGAGACATCTAGTAGCCTATGCCGGCTGGGGCTCTGCACACCCAATGGAAGTACGTAAATAAAATAACTTATGTACAACCAACGCAATAAACACAAACTTAAGAATACAGAAACACATTAATAGAATAAGGGATGACCCACAGCCACACATCAGAGATCAGGAAAAGGAGTTGATAGGCTTAACTGCCTATAGGCTGGGTGGTCAGTCAGTGATCTAGGATCTGCTAAATTCACTTAGTAATATGAATACTTTAGTGTTCACCTTTAGGCTATGTTTTAATATGAAAGTTCACTAAACTATATGTTATTTTGATATTGTGTTTGACCATTTATAAAGTATAGTTTGAATAATTTTGACATAATGAATACACTTATACTGAGTGTTGGTTTGTTTATTGTTGAGTGAGAAAACAATGTTGCACATTTAGCTGGGGACCCCCAAAATAACTGTTGGGATAATAATTATAATGCTGAGAACCATGCACTGTCCTAAACCACGGGTAGGCCAAATGGAAACAATATTTAAAACATTATGTGATTAATTGAGATTAAAATAATGAATCGCTATTAGCATAGCGGTGAGTTAATCGCGACCTCCTCTGCTAACTCCTCTTCTACACTGACAGGCAGGCACGTGCACACATAGACATCAAAGGGGGCTTGAGCCCCTGCCCTTTAATCTGTCTGTAAAAAGGGCCCTCTCCAGACCATGCATGCAGTTACTCTATGGTGAAAGAAATACAAATGCCCCCTCTTTCCATGCCATAACTGAAGGCAGCATTCAAGACAATTACCTTGTCCAACCCCTTATGTTGAAATAATTGCCCTCTCTGTGTAGAAATACATGCCATATGCCACATTTCCAGTATTGACTTGATTATGCTTAGTTAAGTATGGTATTAAGCACTGAAAATAGCCGACCTCCAAGCTTGGAGGTCTGCTAATTTCGATATGTTCACCAAAAGGCCCTTTTAGAAATGTCAGCCCCTGCCTCTCTAACATTCTCTGCACATCCCTGCTGACAGGTGCACCAGCAGTATCCTGACCTGCACACACTGTTACCTTCATTTGTTCAGGCTAGATGTTACAAGTAGGGCGGTCTGAGTTCATTCATTTAATCACCATTAACTCACTGTTATGTTAAACGCGATTCATTATTTTAATCGCATATTTATGATTTTTTTTTTTTTTTTTTCCATTTGGCCTACCCGTAGTTTAGGACAGTGGTTCTCAGCATTATTATTATTATCCCAACAGTTATTTTGGGGGGTCCCCAGCTTACTCAATTAACAAACAAACACTCAGTATAAGTGTATTCATTATATCAAAAGTAATCAAACTATACTATATAAATGGTCAAACACAATATGCTCTGCACAATTTAAGTTGTTTTATTTTGAAGAATCCTGCATGAGGTCCATACCGGATGTAAAATATATTTTAGTGAACTTTTATATAAAAACATAAAGGCTTTAGTTGATAGTCTAGTAGCCAGAATGTGAACCCAGACATTTTGAGTACCCCAATGTTTTATGTTAGAAATGTTGAGTATGGGTCCCCAGCATGTAAAAACCACCGGATGCTAACTTGTATATGTTGGGCGATTTTCATAATCAGCCGCTAGAGTTGGTGTCCCATCAACTTTACATTACAGGAAAAATAAGCAAAAAATGAATCTGCTTCAAGTAGCATATGAGGGGTCTAACTAGGGGTATTTCATGATTCTGAATCCATTGCAAGCATCCGTTTTGCATGAAAAACATTCCTTGGGCTAAAACGGACCCCAGAAACATGTGAAAAGTGATGACTCGGCACTTTTCATCACTAAACCAAGGCCGATTCTTCGCCAAGGAATGTTTTTCGTGCAAAACGGATGCTTGCAATGGATTCAGAATCATGATATACCCCTAGTTAGACCCCTCATATGCTACTTAAAGCAGATTAATCTTTTGCTTATTTTTCCTGTAATGTAAAGTTAATGGGACACCAACTCTAGCGGCTGATTATGAAAATTGCCCAACATATACAAGTTAGCATCCGGTGGTTTTTACATGCTGGGGACCCATACTCAACATTTCTAACATAAAACTTTAGGGTACTCAAAATGTCCGGGTCTACAATGGGGCTCTATGGGCTGGCTACTAGACTATGACACTAAAGTATTCATGTTACTAAGTAAATAGCAGATCATATCCGTCTGCTGCAGCCTCTTTAATGCAGTACCATTGTGATTTATTTTGTACCATTGTGATTTATTTGGGGTTTTTAACTGACATACTTTTGCATTATAGTCCATGGGCCAGACCCCTCATTTTTGGATATCGGTACCATTAGAGGTGGCAAAGGTTGCATATGATTTTTGTATTGCTACATGTCTGTAGTATATAGTGAATGACTCAACTGAGTCGATTTGGATGATCAAAGTATACGTTTTCTGGCGTGCTGAGTTGATTTATGAGGTGAAGCAATTCAAGTTCTGTGTCATATGTTAAAGTTCAATGCCATTTTGAATCCACAATTGTCATATCTTGGCCTTGACTTTTATGTTGACCGTGTCCTGAATAATACCAGTTCTTTGGCAAATAACAAATTAGCTCAATTCCTTTTTATTATTATTATTATTATCATCATCACAATAATTACAACAGTTACATCAGAAATATTCCAGGAATATGACATTTTGATGAATTACCGTACGGTTGGTATGAACTACACAATCTCTTCCTCATCAGAACGAATGAAATATCCCTAAGGTGAACAATGTCAATGAAAAAGGCTTTGGACATTGTTGTGATTCCATGTGCAGGTGTGTTGTAAGGTGTGCTAAACCTTACAGTCATGGAATGCCCGATGCAATGTCATTAAGTCACTTGAGGACAGGAGGGGATCAAGTTCTACCTGTTCTAGTTTTCTGGCAAGGTATCTTTAATAGTTGTGGTTTCCTTGAAAAACAAAGTCTTTAAACGTAGTTGTGATTCCATAAGTATGTGTGAAGTAAGCTGTGCGTGCGAAAGGAACGATGGAGGAATAAACCTGACAGATGAAACAGATAGTGTACTGTACATGATGAGTGATTAGATCATTAAGAGAGCATGGCAGGGTTTGAAGGAATGCAGGGTCACACCTAGTTAGATGATATGTCCTGATGCATCAAGGAAGATTAGTAAAATATAAATACGAACCCATATGAGACCCGATTGCTCTTTTCACATTGTATGTGGTAAATAAATGGTTGCATTTATATTACATAGATTGTGCATATAAAATTCACCCATTCACACACATTCATACACTGATGGCAGAGGAAACCATGCAAGGCACCAACCTGCTCATCAGGAGCAGTTAGGGTTTCAGTGTCTTGCTCAAGGACACTTCGATTCAGCACCAGGGACGTGCTGGCCATTGGGAAAAGCGGGACAACTCCCGAACGGCCGGTTCATTCCCGGCCGGTCCAGGCCGGCCATTAGGAAAAAAATAAAAATAAAATGTCGTTCCATTCGTTCCATTTTGGGGGCTGGGCGGCCAACAAAGTAAATCGTCACTGAATTCCTGGGCTAAAACGGCCCCACAAAAGTGTGACTCATCACTTTTCATCACTAAACCATAGTCTTGTGGGGCCGTTTTGTAGCCCAAGGAATGTTTTTTTGTGCAAAACAGATGCTTGCAATGGATTCAGAATCATGAAAAACCCCTAGTTTGACCCCTCATATGTTACTCTAGTGGCTGATAACACCAATTTAGCTGTGTCTCAGAAAGGTTATCATACCAAAATATAATCTACAGATATAGAGCTTTTCAAAAATGCATGATAACCTTTGCCACCTTTCCGATACTGACATCTTGTATGGCCCATGGACTAAGATGGCTGTCACCAGTTCATGGATTGCCTTCCTGTAGCAGCCTTGTGTCATGCGTTTAGTTTTGTTGGTGCCATGTGTTAAAGTTCTGTGTGTAGGGTTATTAGTTGGTTAAGGAAAGAGTTATTTTTGTATGTAAGATTTTATGATCCCACCCTGAGGTAAATGTACACGATGAATTTTATCTTAAAGTATATAACACATCCTTAAGACTTTCTCATCAACACAGCATACCTGTTTGTATTAAAGCTAGCGTGACAAACTGTCACATGAAAGCACGAGTATGAAGCTGGTTTGTCTAGCGTGAACCTGTTGACCTGAATGAAAGCACAAGTATGAATCTAGTGTGACAAACACATAGTTTATCAGGTAGAACTTGATCTCCGCTTGTCCTCTAGTAACCCTGTTCTCTGCATAATCAATAGCATGGTGGAAAGTAACTAAGTACATCTATTCAAGTATTAAACAAATTCTGGGAGCTTTTTCTTTCTTTTCTTTTTTACTTTACTGAAGTGTTTCCAACTGCCAGTACTTTTACTACTCTATAACGTCTCAGAGGCAAATATTGCACTTTTACTCCACTACTATAATTTTAAACTTAGTTACTATTAGGGCCCGAGCACTGCACAGTATTGTGAAGCCCTATTGTATTTGTGACGATTATTTTATCCAAAATGAAACGGGAAAATGAGGGCCTAAACGTACTCAAAAAGTGGTGAAAACTACATATTTTAAAATTTGCAAAAAGATGTGTGGCCTAAAGGGCTCAACAACGCCATAGACCGTGGAAAATATGGACGGTGGGACGTGATGACATCACTATTGGTTTCTATCAGAGTGAAAATGAAACTTTTTTTGCCCTTGTTTGGGTGTCCGCCATCATTGTATTAAACGTACCCAAGAAATGCTATTGGATGCATTGGGACATGCGTACAAGTGGCTAAATATGTCTTTTTAGGCACTTTTTGTTGTATTACTATTTACAGTAACACTACTAGCCCCCATAAGGCACTTCTGTCCATGAAAGATTGTGGTGCATCTTAGGAATGGGCTTATTGTGTCTAAAAATACATTTGAACTCTTTTGTAAAAATAATTCCTTTATACAAATACAATTGCAGATCTACAAGCTCACAACACCTCGAGGCATTGCAGTTTTTTCACAATAAGTATCTGTGGATTTGAGTCACACTAAATGTTACTCCTCAACTTCTACAGTTCCAAATGCTTGTGCGTGTCTGTCTGTCTGTCTGTCTGTCTGTCTGTCTGTCTGTCTGTCTGTCTGTCTGTCTGTCTGTCTGACTGTCTATCTGTCCTACACTGTCTCCCTCCAGCATAACAGAATTCAAGGAGAAAACACATTTTATATATTCATTCATAGTCTAATAATTGTGTTCATGATGATATTTCTCTCTCTCCCTCTTTGGTTCTCTCTCTTTCTCTCAGGTGGTTGATTACCGCCATCTAGTGGACACTTCACTGATCTCTCAACTTCAACACTGCTGTAAAGGACACTTCACTCAGTAGGTCTATTGACAACAATGATCAAACTATGACCAAAAGAGGACAAAATATGCAAAAGAAGGCGTTTGCCGAAACGTGTTGGTGTTTTTTAATGTTCCAGCCTGTTGTCCAAATAAAGGCCTTTTATTTCTGAATCCACCTGAGTGCCTGGACCTGGATTTTTGTGACTCTGGGGCACATGTTGTCTTCTTTTGCTCATTGTATTCCCTTTCCTGAGCACCGGTGGTTTGAGGGATACCAGTAGCGCCCCTGCTATCTTCTTTTTCTGCATAATGATCAAACTATGCTCACTTAAGGCCAGTGTTGCTCATGTTGAAATACACTGTAGATGTTCTATGTACAGTAGAGAGAGACTATTAGGCATGCAATAATGTTTGTATGGATTCAATGGCCATACATGCGGCCCCCACCTTCACTTAATGCGGCCTGAAGGTATATCGGAATACTGATAAATTATTTATTTTAGCTGTTCCACTTCCAAACAAATCCATTACCCCCAATAATTACTTCAGTCTATATTAGTAGCTTTTGTTTGTCCAATTAAGCAGATCTCTATGGTTATACATTTCATAATGATGCTTTTAGAAATCAGATTTTTATTTTATTTTGCAGGTAAATTTATTAAAGAAATAAAGGCTTTTACAGAAATAGAAAAAGGCAAAAGCATTCAAAGTACATTTCAATGTTCCCAATTTAGTCTAAATCATTGTTTCCATTTTTACACTATAATGATAATAATCATCATAGTAAGAAAGCAGAATACATTCTTATTACCCTTTCAAAGGTTAGAGATGCACCAACCGGTTGATCATTTCCATTCATACTCTCTTTAACAGAATTAGAATTGTTAATCCTGGGGGCTCTCTCTCTGTCAGATTGGTGCAAGAGGTCTTTTGGCGTGCGACCTCTCGCTGGGCTAGAGAGCCCAATGTTCCTTCTGAAGGGGAGAGTATATATGTCATAGTATATTAGAGAAACAGCACATTCGAGACGCGGAGCACTCGTGGTGCGGCACGGGGCGGAGCAAGCGGTCGCCACAACAACGTACTCCAGGCGGTGCGCCGCTCTATTGTCCACGACACTGCGAGCGGCTACCGAAGCCCCCCTGTATCCACGAAGCCCAAACGAGTTACGAGGCCCCCCTGGGTCCACGAAGCCCCAAGCGGCGCGAAGGCCAGCGGACCTTGGTCCTGCTCTTCGCCCCCGAGCGCCGCAGGCGCGAGTGGCCGCGAAGAGCGGGCCAGGGCCGCGCGGCCGGCGGAGCGCCGCGCGAGTTACGAAGCCGTGGTGAATGCAATCGTTATATTTATGCCCAGGCCGTAAGGCCTGGGCAAGCGCACGTTAAACGCCCTGTCCAAGTGACTACAATGGAGCTAATGGCTAGGCTAGGCTAGGCTAGGCTAGGCTAGGCTAGTAAATAAAGAGTAAACACTTCCGGTCTGCGGCGAGTTCAAAGCGTGACGTAACTCTCTTATATACACTCTGGTGAATGGCAGAGCAGTGGCTGACGTCGCCATCTGGTGGTGATTAGTGTGTGGTGAACGTCAAAACGAGTGCTCCTTGACAACTTTTACTGGTTTCTTGAACATACTGTAACATATATACACCTCTGCCAGACAACTGTCTGAATTCACTTCCCCATAAGTGTGCCCATAGGCGATTCTAAGGGGTGTCCTAGGGTGCACGTGCACCCCCTGGCCGCCAGGCGGCCATTTTGATTTTTTTTTTTTTTTGTAATGTAACTTTATTTTATAATTATTAAATAAAACAGTGATCGTGATTTGTAAAATGTGCGCAAAAAGAGAGGTGGAGGGGCAAGTATTTCAGCTTGCTTGCTTGCAATGTAAGACCTATCAGCTTGCTTGGCGACGGCGCTGTTGGCAGACTTGGCAGGCACTGTGGGTGGGCTGTGAGATTGACACCTGTGCTGGCCGGCTGTGTGACTCTCTGATATGATGACCCACAATTCCGTGATTTCCTTATCTGTTTCCGCCCGCCTAAAACAATATGGATACAGCAGCAGAGCAGCAATAATGGCGAAACGAACTATAAATACAAAGACAATTGACCAATTCTTTATAAAAAAGAGCAAACCCAGTGCCACAACCGATAATTCATCATCAGGAAATGTGAACACGGGTTCACTCGACAATGACAGTAATGCTAATGAACGTGAACCAGAGGAGGTGGACGGAGCTTGCAGCAGCAGTGATCCAGCCACCGACATCACTGTGGAAGGCTCGCCGTTGCCGGAGACCGAGGTACATTAAAACACGTCTACACACTGTACCTCACCATACCAGTTACGAGTGCTTCAGCTGAGCGCAGTTTCTCTACTTTGAGACAACTAAAAACTTATTTACGGACAACCATGACTGATAAAAGAGTGTCAGATATAGGCATTTTACAGATTGAGAAAATACACGAAATTAAAGTGCAGAAAATAATTGAAAGGTTTGCAAGTGCCAAAACCCGGAGGCTGCAGTTCATTGTGTAATAAGGATGTGTCTACTATTTGTTTTTGTGAAATGCTTATTTGACACTGTAAATGACTGCTTGATTGCTTGATGAATGATGATTAACTTGATGTTTGGCTTTATATGTCCTGGCTGTGCTGCCTCTGTCTGCAAAATAAGTAAATAAATCCTATAGATAGACATATGGTGTCTAGAAAAAGAAGCACCTGTTTTACACTTTTTTTTGTTTATATTGTGTTACATTTGGGTACAAAATTAACTGCAGAAATCCGCTAAAACAACATTACAAAACCGCTAATATCCGCAATTTTTTCCGTGTGCGCGCTTCGCTGCGCGTGCGTGCATGAGGTAATAGAGGTCGTGCACCCCCTGCTGGAAGAGGCTAGAATCGCCTATGAGTGTGCCCAAGTTACTTCTGCATTTGTTGTTTTCCATTTCAACAAAAATTCCCCCATGTCATGTGTGTCTGTACATAACAGGATGCAAGTGTGTGGTAATCTGTCTGTACATTTCTCTTCACCTTTAGCCTTAAACTGCCCTCAACAACCCACAAATAATATTTTGCATCCAGCATTTAATCAGTACAAAGATGCTTATCTTCGGCTTGATCTAAAATTAAGGGAAAACAGGGTTGAAAGCCTGATTTAAAAGCCCAGTGGGGTTAAAGATTAGTTCTGAATAGGTTGGCAACTTCTATAGCTGCATATGTATCAATATCAGCTTCAGCCCCCAGACTACTGTAACAGTCACACACAATACATATAACGACACACAAGACAAGACTGACTCCCTCTTCCTGATTGTCAGCTTATAATTGGCCTGACAATAAAACATTTGATATCCTCTACTGTGTGCATTGTAAAACAAAGACCTACTCTTCTGCTGGCAGCTGTGTGACCTTCAACATGTCAACGCATATTGCGATATATATCGTATCATGATACATATCTGTTGTGAGGTTACAGGCAATACCCAGCCCTATATTGTGACCCTAAAATTATTTGTGTGCTCCTACATTTTTCACACGTGCCATTTGGGACAATGCTAAGCGTCAAGCCCTGATCACAACACCACCACACTTAGGGTGGACAACAAACAAGAACCTTTCTCAGGAATGTTGTTGGTGGGGATAATGTCACCATTATTGAGGCAGAGGTATAGGATTCTAAACTGTCAGGAAGAACATATGGATCAGCTATGCATTTGTCAGATATTTAGTATAAAAAACATTTATCATCATAGACACTACTTCTGTGCGCATTATTGTTCTGACATTAGGACTTGACTTTTGCTTAAAAACACATTAACATGATCACATGGTTAACTGTGAGACTGATGACAGTAGGGTGCACAGCAGGGTTGCAGGACACAGACACATTGACTAGAAGTGGTTGTGGAAACGTTGTACGTCCAAAACTATATAAATATAACTCATGTAATTGGCCCACTGGCTTGTCACTTGTCATGATCTGAAATGATAAATCTTTGAGTATCAGCAGCGCTACAGCGCTATAGAGAGAGATCTCTCTCTATAGCGCGCAATGAGGGCCTCTACAACTCTTTTTTCCCGGGCTGAATCAAGGGCCCAGCACGTCTCTGAAAGACAACATGTTCTGTCAACTAGTTGGACTGTGAAACATTTTTTACAATTGACAAAACACAATAAATTAATGATTGACTCAACAACAACGTCACAGAATTAGTCTAATATGGTTAACTTTCAGACAGTTAACCCAGATTATCTTTTAAGTGCTTTTTAAAGTAGTTAACGTTCGTTTTGTCCTCACACAAAGAGATACATAAAGTGGTTTCTGTGTAAATAAGCTGGAAAAACTTACTAGGATCTCCTTTTAGTTGACATTGTACCAGTAAACTGTGCTGTCATGAAACTGTACTTTTTCCTATACAACCTTCAATCAATCAATCAATCAATCAATCAAAGACATACAGTACAGAGCAGGGGCGCAGGAGGCATTTTAAAAGTGAAGGGGACACATCTGGGAGGTATGTGCGCGCGCTAAGCGCGCGCGAAAACTTTTGGGGTATCCCCCCCACTTTTGGTGATATCCCCCCCACTTTTGCCCCGAGGAGGGGGGGACATATCCCTGTGTCAAACCAAAGACACATGTCGGCTGCTGTCTTTTTTTTGTTGTTGTTGTCAGAATTCGCCTGGTCATAAAGTTTCATAAATCATGAAAATTAAATCACTACAATTTGTTCTATGTTCTTTGCATGTTGACAAGTTTCAAACCGAAGACACCACATGCATGTACAGTGTTTTACTTTAGTAAAATATTCTGTGGCCACTGGCCAGTGAGTGACACTGACAGTGATTCTTTCACTCTTTCACTGATTTATTTTCACGTGGGGCCATGAGTGATTGCCTCATTGGTGTCCATTTTTGGGTCCGACATGAAAAAGTTGGGAACCACAGTAACAAGAGGAAACGTAAAATGTGTTGACAAACGAAATTGCATTTCCATTATGCATCTGTTCAAAGGTAGGTCTACTTACATTGTTGCTTGATTTAAAGAACGACGTTATCGTTTTTTGGTTTTTTGACCGTTTCATTTTGACTGATGTCGAGACTAGCGTACACTAGCCTACACACACCAGCAGCAGGTCCAGCACCTGCAATGACGGTCTCCTTCTGCCACTGCCTGCCTGCTTGTCACTATCGCGTTGCATTAATTAAACTCATTCAGAACAGCTGAGCTGAGCTGCCGACTGCACTGCACTGCACTGGTGGGACTGTGCCTCTAGAGGGCAGTAATACGCCTTGAAATGAGAACTACTCAGTGTGTACAGTATAATCGATCATATTTGCGGCTTTTTCTTGGACCTGAACACTGGAGGGGATATCCCCCCCACCCAAAAAAAGTGGAGGTGTTAATCCCCCCCGTCCCCCCCTACCCCCTGCGCGCATGGTACAGAGACATTACCTCTCATGAGAATCCTCCATTACACTGAGGATTACCCATGGTCCGTTGCTACTATGAAGCTTGGTGCTGGCATGTTGAACAGCAGGTGGCGTATTTTCCCCATTTAGTGGGATTTTTAACTACAGCTACCACTTTTAAGTATACATTGATACAATGACCAAAAAAATATTTTCAGAGATGCCAACCAGGCTAGAACCCATCACAAGGGGTTAAAGATTAGTTCTGAATAGGTTGGCAACTTCTACCCCGAGATAGCTGCATATGTCTCAATATCAGCTTCAGCCCCCAGACTACTGTAACAGTCACACACATATAACGACACACAAGACAAGACTGACTCCCTCTTCTTGATTGTCAGCTTATAATTGGCCTGACAATAAAACATTTGATATCCTCTACTGCATACATGGGCAACTGGTGGCCCGGGGGCCACATGCGGCCCCCACCTTCACTTAATGCGGCCCGCAGGTTAATATCGGAATACTGATAGGTATATTATTGATTTCATCTGTTCTAAACATGCAAACACAACCCGCTTTAATTACTTCAGTCTATACTAGTAGCTTAGTGACTACTAGTCTTTTTTATGTCCATTGTCCAATGTATTTGTATTTATGTGTCGCACTGTGATGCGTTTTGAGCTTGTAGATCGGCTATTTTTGCTATGTTTGACTGTATATAGAATGTGGCCCTCTGCAGTGAGTGTGAAAATATAGTGGTCCTCACCATAATCAAAGTTGCCCACCCGTGCTCCACTGTGTGCATTGTAAAACAAACTCTTCTGCTGGCAGCTGTGTGACCTTCAAGGCTGCACTCTTTTTTTTTAAAGTTCAGTCAAAGTTGTGTGTTCAGTCAAAGTCTGTTCCAAAAAAGAATACATTTCCCACAATGCTTTGCGGAAGTGGGCGGTTCTGCTTGAGGAGGAAGCAGATATGGTATTTGGCCATGTAGTTCTTTTGGAGGTGTCATCGGGTGAAGGCAGAGTACCTGCTGCTTTTTGGTGACAGGTAAAATGGATTTACAAGCTCACAATGTGCCACCATGCGACACGTTGTGAGCTTGTAGATCTGCTATTTAAAAAAGTTTCTTTTAACAAAATATTTGTATGTTTCAGTATTGATACTTTTATTTAAGCAATAATTTTGAGTATTTTTTTCACCACTATATAAAGCTTTCATTTTATTATGAATAGCACATTCAATCAATTGCATCTGTGTAGGCATCACTGTCACCATGTATGACATGTAAAGAAATATTTGTAATATTCATTGTTATTGTCGAATGTTTACTGTTACACACACTTAACTTTCATTTATTTATAATATTTTTCGTTCTGAAATGGAGGTTTCATGTCACTGCAGTGCAGACAGGCTCTGCTACTGTGGAGTGGAGTACTAAACTACAAGTGAACACACCTGTGTGGGATTGCATCATGGCCTCTCTGTCCTATTGGTTGGCAGTTGAACCCTGCCCTTCTGTCTCATCAAGTGCAGCTGGTCTGCCCTCTAATGCTTGCCTACAACAGTCCCTGTGCTTGTGTGCTTGTGCTTGTGTGCTTGTGTGCTTGTGCTTAAGCAACACCACAGGACTCTCACAAGCACTCAAACCATGTGACTTCCATCCGGAATGCATTGTGCTGTCTCTGCCCCCCGCTCCCCCCACACAACTCTCACTAGACTTTGTGCCTTTAGGTCTGTAGCCGGCCCAACATGTCAACACATTTGTATCGTGGCCTCTGTATCATGATACATATCTGTTCTGTTGTGAGGTTACAGGCAATACCTTAAGGGGATTCCAGACGGTACGCGGTCACCGCCTGCTAGTAATTCATTTTCAATGAGAGGCGGGCGGCTATTTCGTCCGCGCAGCGAAGTTTAGAGGCGGCGAGGCGAGCGGGCGCAGTCCCGTGAAAATCCCCGCGAGCGTGCTCGTTTGTGCATGCGTACGCGGGCGGTGAGAGATGGATTGTGTTCATCTTTGTGAAATACCGCGCAGCGTTTACTCAAAGAGCGAGTGTGTTTGTGTATCACTGCGGCGTGTTCCTCGCAGATCCAAGCGGGAGCCCCGGTGGCAACCGCTGTCCGTCTGTAGAGCGCCTTAAGGGGATTCCAGACGGTACGCGGTCACCGCCTCCTTGCAATTCATTTTCAATGGGAGGCGGGCGGCTTTTTCAGCCGCGCAGCGAAGTTTTGGGGCGGCGAGGAGAGCGGGCGCGGTCCCGTGAAATCCCCGCGAGCGTGCTCGTTTGTGCATGCGTACGCGGGCGGTGAGAGATGGATTGTGTTCATCTTTGTGAAATACTGCGTGGCGTTTACTCGCTGAGCGAGTGTGTTTGTGTCTCACCCCGGTGCGGCCACCGCTGATCCTAGCGGCAGCCCCGACGGCAACCGCCTGTAGTGTGTAGGGCACCTTACCCAGCATGTTTGTAACGCTCCGGTTTAGGGGAAACCAGAGCACCACATAATATGGTGTGGAACACCGACCTTCCCAGCTCCCAAGAACCGCCGTCCAGACAGTTTACTTTCCACTTTTCAAGTTTTTTTTATTACATTTTCTCGGATTTGACAGACCTCCGGGGTGGAGGACAGGGTACAACAAAACCAAAACTAGAACAGAAAAATATCTTACCTATCAAGAATAAACAAAAGACAAACGCTTCCCCTCCTTAACTGAAAAACAAATATAAATCAAGAACCGATATAATCAAAAGAAAACCCAGCCCTCTCCCCTTTAGCTGAGAACAAAATAGATTGAGAGGTGTTTAACAGCGGCGATCGCTCAAGTGGAATCAAGTGTTGTTCAAGCTCACATACGACTACATATCTGTTCAGGCTTCACATGCACAAATGGCTAATACAACAGCGAACAGACAGACAGACGGGTTGGGAGTCAGGAAGGCACGGGTTCGCTGACGCCGGCTCACTGACAGCCTTTTAAAGATGGCGCTGTCCTCTGGGCACCAATCCGGACTGGCTGCGACTGGAACTCCCCTCCTATAATCATCCAATCAGGCTCCACACTCTCATATAGAGCATCGCAGTGCGGTGTCGGAAGTAAACAACCCATTCATTTTCACCATAGCGTTTTTCATTATCAGCCACAAAGTCGTAGCAATTCAATGTACACTTACCACTAGGCTGGTGGTTGTAAAATGGTTCTATATGCTCCTGTAGAACCCCCGAGTATGTATGCAATCACTCTAGTTTTAGTAAAACACGTTTTAATCAAGATCGCGCGGAGAAGAACTGCATTTCCCATACTGCTAAACATGTACATCCGGTGAAATCGACGTCTGTGATTGGTCTAGCTTCTTCTTCTTTCATGTATCTTGCGGTTACCGCGGAAGTAGCTACTGCCCCCTGTCTTCCCGGCGGATTATTGCACGTCAGCAGAACTCCCGTGAGCGATCGTCTTTCTTTTACAAATATGATCCACTATGTTAAGGATGACGATAAGAGCGTCCACAGAGATGACAATCACTACATTTCATGCCGTATGCTGGCCTGGATAACTAAACTGAGCGTGATTTAAGGGCTTTATTTCAGGAAACAACAACAACATTCGCTATGCATTCTGGGAGTGTAGTTTCCGCAATTTTAAAAATAATGATGTACACAGTCTTGTACCCTGCCCTTTTTTTCAGCTTTCTAATTAATCTTTGCATTCAAAAAAATGTGAATATTGACACGATCCCTCTCCAGCCGAGGTGGCTTTGTCCAAGGCTTAAAAATGTTTAAATAAATACTTTATGAAATGTCTATGGAAGAAATGAATGCGGAAAACGCTTCCGACACCAGAGTGAGGACAGGGTGGGGCTTCAACTGCGATGCTCTATACGCACTCTACCACACACGCACACACAGACCCACGCAGCCACAGAGAGGAGAGAAACATATCCGCGAGCATAACGCATAATCCCACCTTCAATATCATAACATGTCCCTAAAATTATTTGTGTGCTCCTACATTTTTCACACGTGCCATTTGGGACAATGCTAAGCGTCAAGCCCTGATCACAACACCACCACATACCACTGACAGCCATCTTGCGTTAGGCAAGAATGAGAGACAGATGGACAAATTGTGGCTGACGATGGGTGTAAATCCCAATACAACTTAGGGTGGACAACAAACAAGAACCTTTCTCAGGAATGTTGTTGGTGGGGATAATGTCACCATCATTGAATTAAACTGTCAGGAAGAACATATGGATTAGCTATGCATTTGTCAGATATTTAGTATAAAAACATTTATCATCATAGACACTACTTTTGTGCGCATTATTGTTCTGACATTAGGACTTGACTCAAATAAAAACACATTAACATGATCACATGGTTAACTGTGAGACTGATGACAGTAGGGTCAAAAGCTAAAAAAAAAAAAAAAAAAGCTAAAAAATAATCTGTTATAAGTAACATATGAGGGGTCAAACTAGGGGTTTTTCATGATTCTAAATCCATTGCAAACAAAAAAAATAAAAAAATAAAAACATTTATTGGGCTAAAACGGCCCCCACAAAAGTGTGAAAAGTGATGACTCATCACTTTTCATCACTAAACCATATTCTTGTGGGGCTGTTTTGTGCAAAACAGATGCTTGCAATGGATTCAGAATCATGAGAAACCCCTAGTTTGACCCCTCATATGCTACTTAAAGCAGATCATTTTTTTGCATTTTTTTTCCTGTAAAGTAAAGTTAATGGGACACCAACTCTAGCAGCTGATAACACCAATTTAGCTGTGTCTCAGAAAGGGTTATCATACCAAAATATAATCTACAGATATAGAGCTTTTCAAAAATGCATGATAACCTTTGCCACCTTTCCGATACTGACATCTTGTATGGCCCATGGACTAAGATGGCTGTCACCAGTTCATGGATTGCCTTCCTGTAGCAGCCTTGTGTCATGCGTTTAGTTTTGTTGGTGCCATGTGTTAAAGTTCTGTGTGTAGGGTTATTAGTTGGTTAAGGAAAGAGTTATTTTTGTATGTAAGATTTTATGATCCCACCCTGAGGTAAATGTACACGATGAATTTTATCTTAAAGTATATAACACATCCTTAAGACTTTCTCATCAACACAGCATACCTGTTTGTATTAAAGCTAGCGTGACAAACTGTCACATGAAAGCACGAGTATGAAGCTGGTTTGTCTAGCGTGAACCTGTTGACCTGAATGAAAGCACAAGTATGAATCTAGTGTGACAAACACATAGTTTATCAGGTAGAACTTGATCTCCGCTTGTCCTCTAGTAACCCTGTTCTCTGCATAATCAATAGCATGGTGGAAAGTAACTAAGTACATCTATTCAAGTATTAAACAAATTCTGGGAGCTTTTTCTTTCTTTTCTTTTTTACTTTACTGAAGTGTTTCCAACTGCCAGTACTTTTACTTCTACTCTAGGTCGTCCTCAGACGAGCCTTCCATCGTCGCTTCTTATAGTAACTTAGTTACTATTAGGGCCCGAGCACTGCACAGTATTGTGAAGCCCTTTTGACGATTATTTTATCCAAAATGAAACGGGAAAATGAGGGCCTACGTACTCAAAAAGTTGAGCAACTTTGCACACACATCACAAGTGGTGAAAAATTACATATTTTAAAATGTGCAAAAAGATGTGTGGCCTAAAGGGCTCAATAGCGCCATAGACATGGAACATATGGACGGTGGGAAGTGATGACATCACTATTGGTTTCTATCAGAGTGAGAATTAAACTTTTTTTGCCCTTGTTTGGGTGTCCGCCATCATTGTATTAATAGTACCCAAGAAACGCTATTGGCTGCATTGGGACATGCGTACAAGTGGCTAAATATGTCTTTTTAGGCACAAAATGTTGTATTACTATTTACAGTAACACTACTAGCCCCCATAAGGCACTTCTGTCCATGAAAGATTGTGGTGCATCTTAGGAATGGACTTATTGTGTCTAAAATACATAATGAACCCTTTTGTAAAAACTATTCCTTTATACAAATACAATTGCAGATCTACAAGCTCACAACATCTCGAGGCATTGCAGTTTTTTTTCACAATAAGTATCTGTGGATTTGAGTCACACTAAATGTTACTCCTCAACTTCTACAGTTCCAAATGCTTGTGTCTGTCTGTCTGTCTGTCTGTCTGTCTGTCTGTCTGTCTGTCTGTCTGTCTGTCTGTCTGTCTGTCTGTCTGTCTGTCTGTCTGTCTGTCTGTCTGTCTGACTGACTGTCTATCTGTCCTACACTGTCTCCCTCCAGCATAACAGAATTCAAGGAGAAAACACATTTTATATATTCATTCATAGTCTAATAATTGTGTTCATGATGATATTTCTCTCTCTCCCTCTTTGGTTCTCTCTCTTTCTCTCAGGTGGTTGATTACCGCCATCTAGTGGACACTTCACTCATCTCTCAACTTCAACACTGCTGTAAAGGACACTTCACTCAGTAGGTTTATTGACAACAATGTTCAAACTATGAGCAAAAGAGGACAAAATATGCAAAAGAAGGCGTTTGCCGAAACGTGTTGGTGTTTTTTAATGTTCCAGCCTGTTGTCCAAATAAAGGCCTTTTATTTCTGAATCCACCTGAGTGCCTGGACCTGGATTTTTGTGACTCTGGGGCACATGTTGTCTTCTTTTGCTCATTGTATTCCCTTTCCTGAGCACCGGTGGTTTGAGGGATACCAGTAGCGCCCCTGCTATCTTCTTTTTCTGCATAATGATCAAACTATGCTCACTTAAGGCCAGTGTTGCTCATGTTGAAATACACTGTAGATGTTCTATGTACAGTAGAGAGAGACTATTAGGCATGCAATAATGTTTGTATGGATTCAATGGCCATACATGCGGCCCCCACCTTCACTTAATGCGGCCTGCAGGTATATCGGAATACTGATATATTATTTATTTTAGCTGTTCCATTTCCAAACAAATCCATTACCCCCAATAATTTCTTCAGTCTATATTAGTAGCTTTTGTTTGTCCAATTAAAACATTGCAAAAAAGAATTGCAAAATATATATATATATATATGAGCTTGTAGATGGGCTATTTTTGCTACTTTTGTGTGACATAGAATGATGAAGTAAGGCATTCATTTACGAAAGAAGTTAAAATGCAGAGATAAGAGATTTCTGCCCGATATGCTATGTGATCCTCTGGAGTGAGTGTGGAAATATAGTGGCCCCCTCCATCGTCAAAGTCGCCCACCCCTGACAAAGGCCTATTGCATGGTTATCTGATGCTACAGCACGTTTAGAGATGAAAAAGCCTTTGTCAGTTATTGGGGATAATGTCCTGTCTAATGTAACATTAGATACAGTAACACAGTTACATTTCACTGAGCTACTGTATATACAGTCTATATATAAGTAGACTGAATAGGCTCTATGCACATCAACATCCTCCTAACTTAGTTCCTTCACAGGTGTTACCAATGATACTGATTAAGGCTCTGTTTGTTTAGTGTAGCAAAGTGGTTCTCAAACTTGTTTTACATTTTATTTCAAAAACACCCATAACCTGAGTGAACAATTGGAACCAAACTAAATATACCAGTAAGGCTCCCTAATCGGGAGATAAGCGACCGTAGGTCACTTATCTCCACAAATAGGGCAAAAATGTGTTTTGCCAAAATCTTCCTGATCCATGTTGATGACATGAGTGTAGACATACTGTGTAGTGATTTTCGTGATTTTAGGGCAAAATCTGTAGGAGCAGTGTCCAAAAATGTGTTTTTAAAAATCGGCCTGGAGGTGGCGCTATATGGGACAGATTCATGTTGATGGGATGAGTGTAGACATACTGTGTACCGATTTGCGTGATTTTAGGGCGAAAATTGTAGGAGCAGTGTCCAAAAATGTGTTTTGCAAGAATCGGCCTCATGGTGGCGCTAGAAGAGGGCCATGTGAGAAATGAGGGGTGGGGTCTCCGCGCCGGCAAGGCGGACGAATAGGTACCGGCCCCGGCTGTCCCGGTCGCTCCTAGCCGGAGTTACGGCATTTTATGTGAGCTGCAGTGTAGGGGGTCCTCCACTGGGGGCGCCACAACTTTTGCATCCGTTCTGGAGCACCAGGAGTCGGTGGTCCCCGGGAATTCCCCGTGAGCAGCCCCGTTGGGGTGGTCATTTGGTCATGTTTGCGCATTTGGTCATTTTTTACATCTGGGGGTCCCCCAGGGACCTGGGGGTCCCTGGAGCTCCGGGGGTCCTTGGAGGTTGTAGTTTGGCAGCCAAGGAACGTGTGTGCAAAATTTGGCATGGATCGGGGCAACGGTTGCGGAGATATGAGCAGTATATCTAAGTGTGACGTGTGAGGTGTGACAGACAGACGGAGGGACAGACAGACGGAGTTACTTACACTTTGTGGTGGTTTTGATAGTAAAGTGCGACCTGACGGTCGCAATTAAAGAGGTGGTGCCATAGTTTTGTACTTCTTTTCTGGTTTTCAGGAGGTTGACAGTATTTCATTAGACCCCCTGGTGTGGTTGTTATGAGCAATAGGCTCTATGCATATACATATACGCCATTTTGTTCTACTTCCGGGTGTCTTTCGACTTCCTTCACAGTTGTTACAGATGATACTAATGAAGGGTCTGTTCCATTCTGGTCAAACAGAGTCAGGGTGCTGATATTGTGCATATTGGCTCACTGGAAACACTCTGCTACACCAGTGGGTCTCAAAGTGTCCTTGAGTGTGTTCCAAATGTCCCCATACAGGTGTGTAACTCTGACAGTGTACAAATGAAAGCAAATGGACCCGCAAGGGTCCATTTGCTTCCATTTGTTGATTCCATTTGTACAGAGTTATGGGGGTCCTTGAAATTAAAGAACCACTGTACAATAAATCAAACAGACCCTTCATTGGTATCATCAGTAACACCTGTGAAGGAAGTCGAAAGACACCCGGAAGTAGAACAAATTGGCGTATATGCATAGAGCCTATTGATCATGATATAATCATAATTGCTGATAATCATGTTTTAGAGGGGGAAAGATCATGGCACCCCGTCTTTAACTAGAAAGATGTACCATAAAGAATGGAACAGAGCCTTCATTGTGGGCTCGAGCACACGTATGTTATCTTCATTATTTATTTGTTTCTATACTAGTCAGTATCCTCAAAACTTTGGCGCGATTCATCTCCTAAACGCTTACACCTTTCAACACCATTCAAATTTTTATGTGTTCAGCTTACTGAGGACAAGTGTGCGTGTATTTTTCTTTTTGAAATGTTTTGTAGTATAATTATAAAAAAATAAAAATGTTTAACTTTAAGCACCCAATGCATTTCCAATGGGTTTAGTGAGTGGGGACAGCGTGAGACAGAGGAAAGGGACCCATGTTTATATTAAGGCGCTGTGGCTGCAATATTCACACTTCAGATATGCTATTTATATCAATGCGTTCACACAGGTCTGCTCTCTGATTTGATCCAAATATCTAAGCTGTGTGATGTATAAAACTATAGTTATAGTTAAAACTATAAATAAATGTCCCTCTCCACTCTACTGATTACACAGCTGTGATCAAGAATCAAGTCCGGGCGATGGGATGTAAATCCCATAGCCATATATCCTAGAGCCCGCAGGGACAGTCAGCCATATTAGTGGTTGTTGTTGGTTGTCAGGGAGATATCAAAACCAATGCATTTCCTAGTCAGATTCACAAACAAATAAAAGGCACATAGAAGAACGCCTTGGTTATAGACATAGTGGAGGACAGATGTGATCTGGGATTGTTAGCCTACAGTATATGCACTCAATATACTCCACTACAGTTGGAGTCCATTTGACAGTTGCTGGTTCCCAAACACAGAATCAAAAATGTAGATCTAGAACACATAGAATATGTACAGTACAGTAAGGTTCAGTAGAGTACAGTAAAAGTACAGTAAGGTTCAGTAGAGTACACTAAAGTACAGTAAGGTACAGAAAGGTACAGTACAGAAAGGTACAGTAGAGTACAGTACAGTAAGGTACAGTAAAGTACAATACAGTACAGTAAGGTACAGTAGAGTACAGTAAAGTACAGTAGAGTACAGTAAGGTACAGTAGAGTACAGTAAAGTACAGTATAGTAAGGTACAGTAGAGTACAGTACAGTAAGGTACAGTACGGCACAGTAGAGTACAGTACAGTATAGTACAGTAAGGTACAGTAGAGTACAGTAAAGTACAGTACAGTAAGGTACAGTACAGTAAGGTACAGTAGAGTACAGTAAAGTACAGTAAGGTACAGTACAGTAGAGTAGAGTAAAGTACAGTACAGTAAGGTACAGTAAGTTACAGTAGAGTACAGTAAAGTACAGTAAGGTACAGCAGAGTACAGTAAAGTACAGTACTGTAAGGTACAGTACAGTACAGTAGTGTACAGTAAAGTACAGTAACGTACAGCACAGTAAGGTACAGCAAGATACAGTAGTGTACAGTAAAGTACAGTACAGTAAGGTACAGTAAAGTACAATACAGTACAGTAAGGTACAGTAGAGTACAGTAAAGTACAGTATAGTAAGGTACAGTAGAGTACAGTACAGTACAGTAAGTTACAGTACGGCACAGTAGAGTACAGTACAGTATAGTACAGTAAGGTACAGTAGAGTACAGTAAAGTACAGTACAGTAAGGTACAGTACAGTAAGGTACAGTAGAGTACAGTAAAGTACAGTAAGGTACAGTACAGTAGAGTAGAGTAAAGTACAGTACAGTAAGGTACAGTAAGTTACAGTAGAGTACAGTAAAGTACAGTAAGGTACAGTACAGTAGAGTAAAGTACAGTACAGTAAGATACAGTAAGTTACAGTAGAGTACAGTAAAGTACAGTAAGGTACAGCAGAGTACAGTAAAGTACAGTACTGTAAGGTACAGTACAGTACAGTAGTGTACAGTAAAGTACAGTAACGTACAGCACAGTAAGGTACAGCAAGATACAGTAGTGTACAGTAAAGTACAGTAAGGTACAGTACATTACAGTAAGGTGCAGTACAATACAGTACAGTAAGGTACAGAACGTTTCAGTAAAGTACAGTAATGTACAGTACGGGACAGTAAGGTACAGTACAGTAAAGTACCGTAAGGTAAAGTACAGTAAGGTACGGTACAATACGGTACGGTACAATACGGTATGGTACAGTAAGGTATGATACAGTACAGTACAGTACAGTAAGGTAAAGTACCATAAGGTACCGTCCACATTATGTTTTAATTTTATTTTGATTTAATTGTCCATAACGTTAAGTTCATGTAATAACACTGCTTGTCTACATTGTATTTCCATTACCATTTTACGTCAGTAAAATGAAAGAGAGCATTGCCTGGGACCTTGACACTTTTTACTATTATTTTTTTGGTTGGAAGCGAGCCCACACTGTTTCGAAGGAACAGTATTTCTAGTTAGTATCATTATTGGTAACACCTGGGAAGAGGCCCATTTCTCTCCAATATGGCTGCTGCTCACAGAACCTGTTTGTCCAAATAGATTTTACATGAATGCACTTTGGTACAATGAAAGTTGTTTTTTAAATGTGCTCTATAAATGAACGTGATTTGATTTGATTTGATTTGATTTGCATGGTAAAGGCAGAGTTATTTACTTGTTTTGAAAGTCACAAATAAGTCTAAATGTATCACACTCAAGTCCCAACCAAGTCACCAAGTCATACACAGACAGGGGGGTGTAGGCTTTGACTTTTTACAGCTAGTATTGCTTGGATTATTGAAAGGTTGTGGATAGCTATACGGATAAAATTGAGCTCGAACTACATTTATTTTTGACTATACACCCCTTCCAAATTCCAATACTCAAACTTCCATCCACACAATTGGATTTGCTTTAATTAAGAAACACTCCCTGCTTAGAGTTTTGCAGAGACTGCAATTAGTTATGATGTCAGACAGCTGGATTGGACTGGCTCACAGGAGAGTCAATGGCCGCGTTTCCCAAAGCGATTTTGAGTGCTTGTAAGCTCAGGCATGGTCGTAGAGACCAAAAACGTTTCAAGAACGCCTTCGCAGCCTGCACAGGCACCTGTCAATCAAGAGCAACGAGGGCTTTCAGGAAACCGGTCAAGAGTGTACAATGGAACCAAATTTGTTTTTTTTTCTAAGTCAAGTAATATTACCTGGAGGCAGGAGCCCCCAGTGACTTATCAATGTGACCCAGCCACGTTCATGGGGCTGGGTCCTGGGCTGCGTGGGTCTTGAGGTTGGTTAGATTGGGATCCTATGGAGAGACTTGGGGCACAGCTCGTCGTGAACTGTCCCATCTGCCCTCTTACTGCTAAAATGCAGAAAAGACATTTGTGACAAGTCAATCTGAACCCTATCCGCACCACACTCCTCCTGCCAAGACCCTCTGGGTCCTCAAGTATGGAACTTTATGTACAGTAGACGGGATAAGGGGACAGCACAGGACTTCCTGGTCTTCCAGCCCCCTCCTAATACACCCACACCCACCCCAACCTCCCTGTATTCACCTAAGAACCACCAAATCCTTTAAACACTGTTACTGAACAAACACTCTATAGATTACAGTATGATTATGTAAGAGTGGCCAGACTCACATTAACAGCCAGAATAAACTGGTACTCTTTGTCAACACCTTACTTTCTTGGATTTGCAAATAAATAATTATAGTACACACCTTTTGATTCAAGTGTATTATTTCAGTATTATCATTAGCATTTCCATATATAATTATAAGACTTCCGACAACGCCACCTCTATAAAAGAGGAAAAGGAGATATATAATAATAACCCTTTTAAGACACACAGGTACGTTTTTCAGGTGTTCAGAGCAATATAAACCCAGGAGAGAAGGAGCCGGACACAGTATTTCCAAAGGTATAACAAGTTCTTTATTATCTAAAATACAGGGGCTTCTATACGCCATAAAACCATTCAAAACACAAATAAAACCCTAACACTCCTAAATAGCGCTTCTAACTAAAAAACCTAAAAACAACCAACAATAAGATCACAACCCGGGTAATTTCCTCCCTTTATCAATTCCCACCGCACAATTAAAGTGCGGGTGCAATATTCGCCATTTAGCAATTTAAGGCGTATATATAATAATATGAATATTGCAAATCATTAGCTCAAAGAGGACGTGTGTTATATATATATTACTAATAGGCGCAGGCAGGTATAATAATAATAATAATTATGATAATAAGCAGGGTGAGTAGAAGACGTGTAGAGGGACACAGCAACTCTTCAGTAACATCTACGTCTCAGGCCTTCGTATCTGCGAACAAGGAAAATAGGCCAGTATCCTTGTATACTTTAACTTATTGGCATAACTCAGGTCGGTGGCTTGAAGAGACAAATGGTGCACAGATTCTCTACTCACACGGAGGCAGCCAATGGCTGCCTGTGCGGGTATTGCGCACGACACCACTGTCACCACTGCGACCCCTCTAGTCAGCTCGGATAGAGCGGCTCGTCTCGGCTCGCCTGGTCAGGATAGATGGTCCGCGGGAACTTCACCGGTTTTGCTGGGCCACCGTGTTGTCTGACTCACTGCGTTGCACTGTGGAGCTCACTCAAGTTCATCATCAATAGTTCTAGGTAGGGCTCACTGCTCATGCCCTCCTGTGTCTGTCCTCAGTCCCTCATAACACTGGTCACCTCTGCCTGTTCACCTGCCTCACACACACGTCCTCCTCCTTTCACGTTCGGAGACAGAATGACTCTGGCTCTCCTTTTAAAGGCCGCCTCTCACTCTGCCAGTCTCTCATTGGTTAGGAATGACATCAGTCTACGCCGCATTGGCCGAGCTGCGGGCGCTAGTTATCCTATCAGTTCACTCATGATCACACACATAGTTAGAGGAGGGGTTTTAGGGAGAAACAGCATTACTACAAAACATACAAAACATGCTCTGGATAAAGAAATAAATGGAATACAGACAATTTCCAAAGGAATACAAAAAAAAAGAAATAACGCTACTTTCCACCCCATCACACTCCCCCCTACTTGATCATTAGCAGTCCCTGCGACTAACTCAACCGAAAAGAGGAACCCCCCAACTCGGCTACAGTGCGGGACCAGCTACTTGCGGCTCATGCACTAACTCGGTGCGCACTGCTGGTCAGTGGGAGCTACACATACTTTTAAAGCATTACTGAGCACCGTTTGATCCCGCCAAGAAATCAACTTCCTACCTGCTCTCCGCTCGTACATACGCTTGCGCTGTCTGGGGTCTGAAGTCTTCATCACCGTCTTGGCCCTCTCCACGTAGCGCATACAACACTCCACCATGTGCTTCATGTCCTCCTCTTCCTTCCTCAGGACCTCCTGGAGCTCATCAATCTTCTTTGCCATATTGCCGTCCACTTTGGGTTCCAGGTCGTCAATAACCTCCCTCTTCTTCTGCATGTCAGAGTGGGCCTCATGGAGCTTCTCCAAACCCTCCTCTGGCCTTCTCTTCAATGGGGATGAATCCTCCGTCTGGCGGCCTGGCTCCTGCAGAGCCCGCTGGGGCTCCTCCACTTGGGCTCTCCTCTCTCTCCGGGGCCCCTCAATCTGAGACTCCTTGTCTGTACCCTCCCGCTGCAGGGCAGACAGCTCCTCAGCCATGTGGCGGATTTGGACATTACACTGCTCACGCACACTCTCCACCTCTTTCCTGGTGTGGACAGCAGCATCCTGGATCAGCTGCTTAATGGTCTCCTTGGCCTTCTCCAATTCATCACACCTTTGCTTCTCCCTCAGAAGGGCCTGCTCCTTCTGTAACGTAGCCTCTTCGGTGAGCTGAGCGCTGTCGTGGACCTTAGCCAGGGCCTCGTAGCGCTCCTCCTCTAGGGCGGCGCACCTCCCCTGGAGCTCACACACATTTCCCACCCACACTGCCTGCTCTCTGTGCACTGCCTCTGTCTCCTGAGACGCGGCTGTTAACCTGACTTCTAACTGACTTAATGCTGACTGAAGCTGTTGTAGTCTCCAGTCCGAGGCCTCCTTCAGATCCTGAGCCTCCGCTGCGCCTTCCTCCCATCCCTGCATCTGATCCTGTACGGTCTGTAGCCGCTCGGTCATCTCCTCCACTTTGGCTGTGGCGGTCCTCAGCTCCGTCTTGGCCTGCCTGAGCTGGCCACGTAGCTCCTCCATCTCCGTGCTCTGCTCCGTCACCATCTTGAGGAACTGCTGCTTGTCTCTACATAACCTCGCTATATGGCCTGACCGCTTACATTGTCGACATATCGGCCTCCCCTCTCCATCCCATTCGTTTCTCTGCGGTGGCCCATAACGGCGTGCCGGTGGCACGTAGGCTGGCTGCGGTGGCGCGTAGGATGGCTGCGGTGGCAGCGGTGTGGGACGTACAGCTGGAGCGGCGGCTTGCATGAGCGGTCGGATTTCGTTCATCAATTCCTTTGTAAACCCCTTCATCTGTGTTTTGACGTCCTCCATTATTTCTCGCTTCAGTTCATCTCTCCAAGCAGAGGTCTGCGGTGGCACAGGGACAGTTACTGGGTTAATAGCATGACAAGCAATTTCAGTAGCTGGCGTACCTCCTTGTTCCATGTCTAGGGTCAAGGCCTCCTGTCGTAATGCGGCGAAGTCTTCATCGGGGTGACGTCGAGCATATATGCGCAGGGCTTGGCCAAGTGGGCCCTCAGCTAACCCCATGAGGAACTGATCTCGGAGAACGGCCTCGGAGGGGGCTGTAGTGGCATCGTATCGTCGTAACCCACAGAACAGTTCTCTAAGTCTTAAAATAAAGGCATTAACACTTTCCCCCGGGCGCTGTGTACAACTAAAAAACTGAGAGCGCACCTTTGCGACAGGAATCGTTCTTTTATATACACCATCTAAGCATGTAAATATCTTCACTACTGTGTCTCGGTCTCCCTCATCCAACACATCAACCTGTCGTTTAGCCTCGTCTGTTAAAGTTTGTCGCAGAATAGCAACCTTCTTAGCCTCGTTAACATTTTGTGTGCTCAATAGCCCCTTAATCTGTTCTTTCCACTCTCTGTATTTAGTTTCGCCTTCTGTACCTCTGAACGTAGGCAGCCATGGGGCACCTGGATATACCGGCATCATCATCATCATAAATCACAAGTTCAGATCACACACAATTGTTCAGTCTCTCCTTTATATTGCTCTGTACCCGATCCTGCCGACCCACGTCAAATGTAAGAGTGGCCAGACTCACATTAACAGCCAGAATAAACTGGTACTCTTTGTCAACACCTTACTTTCTTGGATTTGCAAATAAATAATTATAGTACACACCTTTTGATTCAAGTGTATTATTTCAGTATTATCATTAGCATTTCCATATATAATTATAAGACTTCCGACAACGCCACCTCTATAAAAGAGGAAAAGGAGATATATAATAATAACCCTTTTAAGACACACAGGTACGTTTTTCAGGTGTTCAGAGCAATATAAACCCAGGAGAGAAGGAGCCGGACACAGTATTTCCAAAGGTATAACAAGTTCTTTATTATCTAAAATACAGGGGCTTCTATACGCCATAAAACCATTCAAAACACAAATAAAACCCTAACACTCCTAAATAGCGCTTCTAACTAAAAAACCTAAAAACAACCAACAATAAGATCACAACCCGGGTAATTTCCTCCCTTTATCAATTCCCACCGCACAATTAAAGTGCGGGTGCAATATTCGCCATTTAGCAATTTAAGGCGTATATATAATAATATGAATATTGCAAATCATTAGCTCAAAGAGGACGTGTGTTATATATATATTACTAATAGGCGCAGGCAGGTATAATAATAATAATAATTATGATAATAAGCAGGGTGAGTAGAAGACGTGTAGAGGGACACAGCAACTCTTCAGTAACATCTACGTCTCAGGCCTTCGTATCTGCGAACAAGGAAAATAGGCCAGTATCCTTGTATACTTTAACTTATTGGCATAACTCAGGTCGGTGGCTTGAAGAGACAAATGGTGCACAGATTCTCTACTCACACGGAGGCAGCCAATGGCTGCCTGTGCGGGTATTGCGCACGACACCACTGTCACCACTGCGACCCCTCTAGTCAGCTCGGATAGAGCGGCTCGTCTCGGCTCGCCTGGTCAGGATAGATGGTCCGCGGGAACTTCACCGGTTTTGCTGGGCCACCGTGTTGTCTGACTCACTGCGTTGCACTGTGGAGCTCACTCAAGTTCATCATCAATAGTTCTAGGTAGGGCTCACTGCTCATGCCCTCCTGTGTCTGTCCTCAGTCCCTCATAACACTGGTCACCTCTGCCTGTTCACCTGCCTCACACACACGTCCTCCTCCTTTCACGTTCGGAGACAGAATGACTCTGGCTCTCCTTTTAAAGGCCGCCTCTCACTCTGCCAGTCTCTCATTGGTTAGGAATGACATCAGTCTACGCCGCATTGGCCGAGCTGCGGGCGCTAGTTATCCTATCAGTTCACTCATGATCACACACATAGTTAGAGGAGGGGTTTTAGGGAGAAACAGCATTACTACAAAACATACAAAACATGCTCTGGATAAAGAAATAAATGGAATACAGACAATTTCCAAAGGAATACAAAAAAAAAGAAATAACGCTACTTTCCACCCCATCACAATTACTGTCACGATATAGAGCTATTTAACACTGTTACTGAACAAACACTCTATAGCAATGACTACTGTCACAATATAGAGCTATTTAACACTGTTACTGAACAAACACTCTATAGCAATGATTACTGTCACAATATAGAGCTATTTAACACGGTTACTGAACAAACATTATAGCAATGATTACTGTCACAATATAGAGCTATTTAACACTGTTACTGAACAAACACTCTATAGCAATGATTACTGTCACGATATAGAGCTATTTAACACTGTTACTGAACAAACACTCTATAGCAATGATTACTGTCACAATATAGAGCTATTTAACACTGTTACTGAACAAACACTCTATAGCAATGATTAATGTCACAGTATAGAGCTATTTAACACTGTTACTGAACAAACACTCTATAGCAATGCATACTGTCACAATATAGAGCTATTTAACACTGTTACTGAACAAACACTCTATAGCAATGATTACTATCACAATATAGAGCTATTTAACACTGTTACTGAACAAACACTCTATATCAATGATTACTCTATAGCAATGATTACTGTCACAATATAGAGCTATTTAACACTGTTACTGAACAAACACTCTATAGCAATGATTACTGTCACAATATAGAGCTATTTAACACTGTTACTGAACAAACACTCTATAGCAATGATTACTGTCACAATATAGAGCTATTTAACACTGTTACTGAACAAACACTCTATAGCAATGATTACTGTCACAATATAGAGCTATTTAACACTGTTACTGAACAAACACTCTATAGCAATGATTACTATCACTGTATAGAGCTATTTAACACTGTTACTGAACAAACACTCTATAGCAATGATTACTATCACAATATAGAGCTATTTAACACTGTTACTGAACAAACACTCTATAGCAATGATTACTGTCACAATATAGAGCTATTTAACACTGTTACTGAACAAACACTCTATATCAATGATTACTATCACAATATAGAGCTATTTAACACTGTTACTGAACAAACACAAGTGTTTCGTATGAAACACCTGTTTGTTAAGAATCGGAAGGAAGCACTCCACTCCTATGGGTGTCGCTAGCGGCAACCAAGAATAACAGAATCACTCACATAAACTCCCGTAGGACAATTCCCATTGGCCGAAGGGTATGTCCGTCAAATGACGTACCCGCCTGGAGGCGGACCCCTATAAATTCCCCATCCGCCGGATGTTCCCCCTCTTTGAGAGAGCTCTGCGCAAACTCACGAACAGGGTCCTCACCGGAGTGGAGTGCTTCCTTCCGATTCTTAACAAACAGGTGTTTCATACGAAACACTTTGTTTACGAATCTCCAGTCAGCACTCCACTCCTATGGGAAACATAAACTCCCGGAAGCGGAAACGACCAAAAGGAATTAAGGAACCCTTACAGACTAGGCCCACCGGAACCCACCTCAATCCTAGTCTGCCCCAAGTTACAACCGAAGGGTTAACCCAGGAAAAGGGCCCCCCTCCACCACGACCACTACCCTCTGGTCTGTGTGGAGGAAGAAAAAGTGTAAAGACACTACAAAAACAACCTGAGGGAGAACACTACTAAGAGTCTCACCTCATAGGGAAGGGGAGGAAGCGGCCACCTCAAGAACGGAAAGCGCCAAAGAAGGAGGCGCTCAGTCCAGGTGAAAATAAGCCGCAAAAGTGGAAGGCGACTTCCAGCTAGCCGCCATACACACCTCTTGAATGGAAGTCCCCTTAGCGAGACCCCAAGAAGAGGAAACTCCCCTAGTCGAATGGGCTTTCAGGCCGAAGGGCCTAGCCTCCTTCGCACTGTCATGAGCCAAAACAATGGCTTCCACAATCCACCCAGACAGAGAAGACTCCGCGATCTCCGTCCTGCCAGTGGACTTACCATGTGAGACAACCAGACTACCAGACCGTCTGCGGCCTTCAGTCCTCTCACAGTAAACTCTCAGTGCCCTAACCGGGCAAAGACAGTTCAACCTCCTATCCTCCTCCGAAGCGAAGGAGGAGGGAGAAAGGCCAGAAGTTCCACCGGAACTTCCTGAATCCTCCCGTTCTTGAGTAAGAACATGAGGAAAGGTTAGAGAAAAACCTTGCGGTCAAATCCAGAGGGTCAGTGAAAAAAAGGTCACTGACCCTCTTGGCTGTAGAAAGAACCAGGAAAAGAGCCGACTTAGGAAAGGGCTCCAAGGAGAAAGTCTCCCAAAAGGCTCAAAGGAGCCTGACTCGGACCCCTTAGGATCACCTCTAGAACCCAAGAGGGAACCAACGGTCTAGCCGCAGCAGCGCCTCGTTTGATCCTAGCCAAAACTGAGGCAACCAAAGGTTCTTAGAAAGATAAGAACCCTCCAAACCAAGGTGACAACCCTCGAGGTAGCCACATAGCCCCTAATAGTAGGGGCTGCCAGCTTCTGGACTATACCGGACAGAAGAAAGTCCAAAAGTCCAGAAGACGCCAGGGCCAGAACCACCAAAGGGCGGTTCAACCTGTATCAAGAGGCGAAGGCCTCCTAAACCCCTGTGTACACTTCTAGAGTACCAGGGGTCCCGGCCCTCTGCATCTTGTCTAAGACCGCAGAGGCCAGGGCGGCGGCCCTCCGCCACTCCCTTACATGTGCCAGACCCACCGGTCTAGGCGCTGGGGGTCCGGGAGAAAAACTCCTGGTACGCCTAGCTCGCCCTATCCCCGAGTAGAGGTAGGCGCTAAGGTCGACCGACCAGGAGAGGCGCTATCAGGGAACTCCCAGTCCCCTGATTCGGCGCCACCCAGAGCAACTCTGGGGGGTAACTTCTGACCCTAACGCGGGTCGGACGAGACAGCTCTAGCGGCGGAACCGCAGACCGAAGGCCCTGCGGCCAGCTGCGAGACAGAGCGTCTAGGTCCAGTGGGGAAGTCCCCCTCGGACCAAGGTCCAGAGGACACTGACCGTTCTCTGACGACGCGAACAAGTCTGCCACCTGGTGGTCAAGGACCCGATCCAGATCTCCTCCGCCACCGAGGGGCGAGGAGACCAGATCTCGTAACGTGGTTACCCCTGGACAGCAGAACTGCCCCGCTGAACAGGAGGCCCGGAACAAGAGAGGCCCTGATCGACTGTAGACGACTTAGGTACCACAGTCGTGGCCCGAGCTAACCTGTCTAGCTCTCGGTACTACAGCCCCCCCTGTTTGTTGACAAAACACAAAGTCGTGGTGTTGACCGTCCTGATGAGGACGTGCCCACCCAGGATCAGGGGATCGAAGCGACGAAGGGCCAGCAACACCGTCATCAGCTCTGAGTAGGTGACAAGGTGGACTCGCACCGCCGGGCCCCGAGGGCCCCTTACTGCGCTCTTCCAGAGTCGCGCCCCAGCCTGAAGGCTGGTCCGAGGTGATCACCCTACGGTGAAACACCTCTCCCATCCTGGCTCCAGCCGACCGGAGGTCGGCTTGCTGCCAGGGTAGCAAGACCTCAGGGGTCTAGTGAGAAAACTGCACTAGAGCGCGACCCTCGGTGGGCGGGATCCGAAGGGAAAACAACCACCTTAGAGCGGTCTCCCGTGGAGACGTCCCAGTTGTACCCTGTGCAGGGCTAGGGTTAAGAAAACCCCCGAGGTGTAAGGCCCTCTCGAAACGGACTGAGTACTCTGTCCGGGAGAAGGCTGTGTAGGAGAGAAACTTCTCTATCCTCTCCTACGAGGGGCGTTAGACCAAGGTAGCGAGTCCAGAAATGCCCCTAGAAAAGTGGCACTCTGAGGAGGGGGAGAAGGTACTTTTTTCTAGAGAGAAGCAAAACCCCTGGAGACTGCAGGTGGTCCCCAACCAACCTGATGTGACGCGCCACCTCCTGAATGGAGCTCGCGTAACTCAACCAGACGTCCGGGTAGCTTGTGACCTGACGGCCTGGCGCTGTAAAGGGTCCGAGCGCCCTCCTGGCCCCTAGGACGAAGACCCGGGGCTCAGAGACAAGCCGAGGGGAGAACCGTGTACTCGTACACTTCCCCTGGGAGGCGAACCTGATAGGAGGACGGTGAGGAGGAGAGAAGGAGACTAGTGAAGACGTGTCCCTTAAAACCAGATAGGTGAACCAGCGTTCACCCTCACCTCAACGTAGAAGACTGGCGGGAGTCAGCAACTTGAAAAAGAGGGTTTTCAAGAACCGAAACAAACCGGCCCGGTTTGGGCGGGTCGAAACCCTACCTAAAGTAGGGAACGAGGGACAGGATGGAGTCTCGTTACGAAGGAAAAAACTCCACGCACCCTAGAGTAAAAGGCGGCTGTATGCCTGTCTCCCTGACGAAGAGAACTCTTGAAAGACAGAGGGGTAAGCCGGTAGACGGCCTGAAACCCCCTAGATACGGTGCGAGAGATCCCGGTTGGGAATGCACCAAAAATCAAGAGAAGGGCTGTCAGGGAAGAAGAGCGAAGAGACATGACACCGCTCTCGAGGGAGGCCAGGTGCCTTAAAACAAACGCCCCAAGAGGGGGCTTACAATGTCTGCCCGTCTTGACGTGATGACGTTGGACGGGCACATTGGACGGGCACATGACGTTCTCCTCGGCGGAGCCGAGGGGAGAAGCGAGCGTTCCTCTGACTCCAGCGGAGCCGGGGAAGGAAGCGAACGTAACCCGGAAGCAGCGGGGTCATGTGGCGAAGGAGCTCGTGTCGGGTCCCCGCGGAGCCGGGGGAAACACCGAACGTACCTCGGGAACCGGCGGAGCCGGAGAGGGAAACGAGCGTACCTAAAAACCAGAGACCGTCCTCGCGGGACGGCTCGAACGACGGACCGAACGCACCTGAGGAGGGCCGGTCACGTGGCTGAGAAGGGGAGGGCCGAGCCGGGAGGAGAACCGAGCGCACCTCGGGTCCCCGCGGAGCCGGGGAGGGAACCGAGTGCGCCCCGGAAGGCCGGCGGAGCCGAGGAGGAAAAGGAGCGCGCCCGTGGCCGAGAGACCGACCGAAGGGGACGACCCGAGGAAGGAACCGAGCACGTCTGAAGAGGGCTGGAACCGAACCTCGTGGCCAGGAGCGGAAGACAAGGAGAGAAGGACTAAACAAGGCCTGTGCGGGCTAAAGTCCACTCTAACCTACAGCAAACGACTCCAAAAAACCCCGTGGAGGCGTACAGGTTTAAATCTTAGCTCATAAGGTCTAAAAAGTCCCGAGGGGGCTCATGGAAACCTTTAGAAGGAGGAGAGCAACAAGGAAAGCAACAACATAGCATTAAGTCAGAGGGAATGCACGTTTTGAATAAAACAATAAAGCATTATGACAATGAAGGCAGAGGAGGGGATGCACGTTTTGAATAAAACAAGAATAGCAAAACAGACTCCGGATTCCCTGTCCGAAGGAAAACAAGGGAAAAAACCACAGAGAAGCCAGTTTTGAAGAAAACTAAGGCCTGGAGTCCCCAATAGTCTGTTCCAAGCGCCCTACAGGGGTTGCTCGCGGTCCTCTCTGGGCCTGCGGGCTGGGGGTTCCTGAGTAGGGAGACGCCGGCCCGACCTGGGACGTTGGTCTGAGGATCTGAGGGGGTCTCCGGGGGGACGGGGGGGAAGTGGGAGCCGGGGGAGAGGCTCTTCCCAACCTGCGTCCTCTCTGCGTGCCGCGGACTGTCTTAGCAGGATCGGTAGTGCGCCCTCCAGGATACTCCTGGGAGAGCTGGGGAGCTGGAGAAGCTCTTCTCTCCCTTCGAAAGGCCTGTCGTTGGAGAGCGGAGCGATCCAGCTGCGCGCCTCCCTTTGCTGTATGAAGTCCATGGCGCGGCCGGCCCAGGCTACAGCATGGAGGTTAACCGTAGAGAGGTGCTCTAGGGTGGTAGCCAGCTCGGTGGCGTCCTCGCTGTGGAGAAGGTCCGTCACCTGGCTGAGTTGGGTCTTTGCATAGGCCGTGAGGAGGCCAACTGCATTAAGGTCTCTGACCGAATGACCCATGGCTCTGTAGGCGTCTCTGGCTCCTTTGGACGCGGAAGAGTCCCGCCTGTCCTCCAGCTTCGGGGTCTGTCCCAAGGAGAAAGGACTCTTGGGTGCCCACGGGTTCAGGTCGAAGAACCTGTCCTGGAGGGCGCTGGCGGTAGGAGCACTGACTTTAGGGCAGGTGGGGATGCCTAACTCCGGACCCCCCACGAACTCGGTGGAGAAGTCGAGTTTGGTCGGATCCCAGTGCTGTTCCCAGGTATCGTGCAAGGCTTCTTGCAGTCCCGGCAGTTGGGGGAGCATAGTCATCCCGTATTCTCCCATAGCCACTGGGAGGCCCAGTGTGTGGTTTGCCCTCTCCAGCACGGACCAGGCCGTCATCGTCACTGGATGGGGGTTAGGCCGGTGGGGGGTCCCCTCAACGGCGAAAGTGGGGCCTCGGGGAGCCCGGGAGGGAACCTGTGCGGTGAAGACGAACACCTCAGGCCGGGGTCCCGCCACTTGTGGAGGGGGGGAAGGGGCCTGTGTCACCGTGGAGACGGGGGAGGCAGGCAGCAGGTCGGTCGGGGCCTGGGAAGAAGAACCCGAGGCGGCCGGAACCACCGGACCTGGCAGAGAGATGCCCTCATCGTCGGTATCGTCCTCCTCCTCTGGCCAGCGTCTGACTCGGAGCTGCGCGGCCACGAAGGAGACCTTGATGTCCCCGCTGGAGACCTCTTGGGAAACGGTGGGGACCTCCCATGGGTCTGGAGGGAAGGCCTGGGGCGCCTGGCTCTCTGAAGAGGAGCGGAAGTCGGCGATCAGGTCGATGAGGCTAGCCGCTACAGCGCTGACGGAGGTCGGGGAGAAATGGCCCTCTGGGGAACCTGGGGTGGAGGAGAGGCCCTGTTCCCTGCAGATGGTGCACCTCCGTTGTGGAGCTCCCGGGTCCATGAGGGAAGGACATCCGTCCACGGAGCAGGAGCGAAAAGCCGAGGGCGAGGGGACGTCCGAGGCCATTGCTAGGCTGCAAAAAGCAGGCCGGAGGCTAAGCTAACCACGAGGTAGAGGAGCCGTGGATAGCTAGTAGGCTAGCGCAGCTAGGCTAACAAGCGAGGGCTGAGGCTAGCGCGACGCTCAAGCTAACTGGCTAAAGTTAGATAGCGGAGAAACTCGAAGAAGGCAGGAGAAAAAGTCTCGAAACCGGTAGGCTCGACCTTACTCGCCAAATCGGTGCAGACGAAACGAACTCCTGAGTGTAGATAGTGGGAAAAGTAGAAACTTGAAGGTAAGAATTCTTAATGCTGAAGACTTCGTTGGAGCGAGTGAGTGAAACAAGCAATCCAGTTGAAGCAGAAGCGAAAAAGAGGGGGAACATCCGGCAGATGGGGAATTTATAGGGGTCCGCCTCCAGGCGGGTACGTCATTTGACGGACATACCCTTCGGCCAATGGGAATTGTCCTACGGGAGTTTATGTGAGTGATTCTGTTATTCTTGGTTGCCGCTAGCGACACCCATAGGAGTGGAGTGCTGACTGGAGATTCGTAAACAAACACTCTATATCAATGATTACTATCACAATATAGAGCTATTTAACACTGTTACTGAACAAACACTCTATATCAATGATTACTCTATAGCAATGATTACTGTCACAATATAGAGCTATTTAACACTGTTACTGAACAAACACTCTATAGCAATGATTACTGTCACAATATAGAGCTATTTAACACTGTTACTGAACAAACACTCTATAGCAATGATTACTGTCACAATATAGAGCTATTTAACACTGTTACTGAACAAACACTCTATAGCAATGATTACTGTCACACAATATAGAGCTATTTAACACTGTTACTGAACAAACACTCTAGTAATGGTTACTAACACAATATAGTGCTTTAACATTTTAACACAAAAATAAATAAATACAATTTAAGTTTAACCCAACAATATCGTACCCTACGCTTAAAGTGTTCAAACAATGTGAACAAGTTTGGAAACATGCAGGAGCCTTCATTTTCACCATTATGTGCCTGTAATGTTGAAGAAAAGTGCAGACATCTGCACAGATCTATTGTGATAGCTGGCATTAACATAAACCATCCAAAGGTGGAAAAGTAGCATTTTAATGTATAGCAGGGGAAATGTATAAATATGTTTCTCTGATCTGCATCATATCCTGTATGTCCTTACAGTCCAGCAGATGGAGGCTTCCTCTGAGGAGAGAATGGAGTCCAGTGAGGGGGCAGAGGATCCACAACTCCTGAAGCCAAAACAGACTCAAGGTAAGATCAGCTGGTATTCTATACATTTATACAGACCATACACCTACCGGTACTATACAATACATATATTATACATCTATACAGACAAGGTAAGATCACAGCTGGTTCTCAACCTTTTCAGGCCGCGACCCCCAACATAATCATATTTTAACTGGGGACCCCCTGCCCATATCTGTGTGGCTGGTTCTACAGACAGGGATATCCATGCATGGGCTTAAAAGGGATTGTATGTATGATGTCAGATGTCATAGAGTTCATAGGACTTTCACATAACGAATAACCGAGTAAGCATGTTTGGGTGCGCTCACCACTGACATCACCACTGGCAATACCTTGCCAGAAATGGTCCCTGATCGGACTACAGGCTTAAACACAGACAGAGACAGACACCGACATACCTACATACATACATAGATACATATATACCTACATTAGAGGATGACACAGGAGTGGATTTTCACTCCTGTCATGTCCCACTCCCGCAGAAAAATCCTGTCCCATCCCAATCCTGTCCCATCCCAATCCTGGGCCAGAGTAAAAATAAAAAAATCCCGTCCTGTCCCACTCTTTACAATGACTCCTGGTCCCATCCCGGTCCTGGTCAAAATTGCTCCCGTTCACCTCCCACAGTTTTTTCTGGGTATTTAAGTAGGATGTGAGGGGACTAACTAGGGGTTTGTCATGATGCTGAATCCATTGCAAGCATTTGTTTTGCACAAATAACATTCCTTAGCCCCAGAAAACGATGGTTTAGTGATGAAAAGTGATGAGTCATCACGTTTCAGAGTTTTGTGGGTGTTTTCTGGAGCTGTGGCGACCCTGAAGGTCGCCGACTCGGGCGCCCTAGCTAAATCATTAGAGCATGCCCTGAGCTACATCTGTGCTCAATTTTGCACTTTTAGAATGATTAGCACGAGAAAAAAAAACCTAAGGCCTCCGACTAACATGAATGCTCACCCATACATGCATCGTTTTCCGAGGCCATTTCTAGCCCAAGGTTTTTTTTGTGCAAAACAAATGCATGCAATGGATTCAGCATCATGACAAGCCCTAGTTAGACCCCTCAGATCCTACTTAAAGGGATATTACACTTTCAAAAAACTTTTGGTCATTGTATGGTTTAATCAGGCTTGTATGAACACCCTGAACAGTTTTTAATTTGCTTCATTCAGTATTTAGATATTTGATGTAAATGTTACCAGCTCCAACACGCCCAGGCCCTCTCCACATACACACCCATTGTAACTTCAAACTCCATTTTAACCATGATAGATTCATTAAAAACACACATTATTTTTTCTGGTGACTCATAATACCCTCCTAATACGTGAGCAGACCGTGTTATTTCAATAACTTTTTTCATTTATTTTCAATAAAATATTATTGTATTGAATGTTTTCCATTTTCCCAAAGAATTATTAAAAATAAATGAAAAAAGTTATTGAAAAAACACGGTCTGCTCACGTATTAGGAGGGTATTATGAGTCACCAGAAAAAATAATGTGTGTTTTTAATGAATCTATCATGGTTAAAATGAAGTTTGAAGTTACAATGGGTGTGTATGTGGAGAGGGCCTGGGCGTGTTGGAGCTGGTAACATTTACATCAAATATCTAAATACTGAATGAAGCAAATTAAAAACTGTTCAGGGTGTTCATACAAGCCTGATTAGACCATACAATGACCAAAAGTTTTTTGAAAGTGTAATATCCCTTTAAATACCCAGAAAATGTTTTTCTGGGTATTTTCCTCTATAATGGGAGCCCAACTTGATTTGGACGCTGTGGCGACCCCGAAGGTCGTCGGCTTGGGCGCCCTAGCTAAATCATTAGAGCAAGCCCTTGGCTACATCTGTGGAAAATGTTGCGCTTTAAGACAAATTTGCACGAAATTAGCATTTGCTCCCCTTAAATCCCCACACTATAATAAAATAGCCTAAATCAATCATACAAGGCTGGGGATGATTGCTCCAGATATTAATTCAAAGACACAGGATCATTGCAACTTTCCACAGCACAGCATTCGACAGACTGGCAGCGCAGACAGTTGGAGTTCATTCATACCTGGAGTCGTTGTCTTTCTTTGCTTTACTGTAGTCACTACTCAGGGATTGTGTATTCCATAATGAAACTGCACTTTCGTTCCATATAATTATCCAAAAGACGATGCGATAATGTTTTGGTAGACTGCTACAGCATTGCAGGGCTGGCGGCCTGGCGCCCACACAGTACGCTGGATATTTTAGACACAAGTTTAAGAAAACTTTAAAGGTAGAAAAGGCTTTTATTCAGTTTCTCTATAGTCTTGTTGCGCTGACGACGGCTGGTTTGTGATTTGTGCATCACTTAGTTTTCACTTGAGTTGAGAAACAAACCACTTCAATATGATGGACGTTATGTAACATTTTGTCAATAATCTCTGCACCTTTGGAGTAATATAAAAGTTCACTTTGACACTTCGATACATCGCTCTGTTCAACTCCTCTCCACTGCAAAACTCTGCGGAGTCTTGCAATGCATCTCTTCTCATGTCTGATTTATGATTAGCCGTAGGAATGTGTCGCGTGTATATTACCATAGCAGATCTCCAAGGCTACAATGCGTTGCTTCCACGCCACCTTGTAGGCTTGTAGATCAGGCTTCAGTATAGGAATGGGCGTATACTTTGACATGCAAGAGAGTGAGAGACCAAAAGCAGCAGCTGTGACTGCGCTGTTTATTTCTGCGGTTTGATGAAGTGGTCTGGGATGATTCCCGCTCCTGCTCACTCACGTCCTGATCACGGCAATGATACAAATTTGACTCCTGTCCCACGGGAATCCTGCAGGACCCATGGGAATTCCTGTCAAATGTCATCCTCTAACCTACATACATACATACATACATACATACATACAAACATACAAACGTGTGCGATACGAGTGAATCAGTTCATTCAGTGTGTATCGGTACAATTGACAGCTGGAATCTTGATGTATCGTTCCGTGAGTGTCTGGATCGGTAAACTCCACGGTTGTATAGTTTTTTGCATATATAGTATTTCATTCTATCCTGTGTTTCCGAGGCGCATTGAATGTCCCATCAGCCCTCCCCCCAAAAAAGCCCTTTGTAGCAACTCGACAGACAATGCGTCTTCCACAGCGCACTGAGCAGCTGAGCGGAGCGTAGTGAACACCCGATCGACTGCAGATAAAGACAGCACAGCACCCGTGAAACCACGGGTTAAAAATACAAGATTAGTACCACGTTTAGCTTTATTTACTACCAAAACCTGCACCAGCTGTGAGTCCGTCCGTCAGTCAGTCTGTCTGTCTGTCACACCTCACACGTCACACTTTTGCCCTGCTCATATCTTTGCAACCGTTGCCCCCATCCATGCCAAATTTTGCACACACACTCCTTACCTGCCAAACTACAACCTCCAAGGACCCCTAGAGCTCCAGGGTCCCTTGGGGACCCCCAGGTGTAAAAAAATGACCAAATGTGCAAAAATGACCAAATGACCACCCCAACGGAGCTGCTCACGGGGAATTCCTGGGGACCACCCACTCCTGGTGCTCCAGAACGGATGCAAAAGTGGTAACGCCCCCAGTGGAGGACCCCCTCCACTGCAGCTCACATAAAATGACGTAACTCGGGCTAGGAGCGTCCGGGAGAGCCGGGGCCGGTACCTATTCGTCCGCCAAGGCAACGCGGAGACCCCACCCCTCATTTCTCACATGGCCCTCTTCTAGCGCCACCATCAGGCCGATTTTTAAAACACATTTTTGGCCACTGCTCCTCCAATTTTTGCCCTAAAATCACGCAAATCGCTACACAGTATGTCTACACTCATCCCATCAACATGAATCTGTCCCATATAGCGCCACCTTCAGGCCGATTTTTAAAAACACATTTTTGGACACTGCTCCTACAGATTTTGCCCTAAAATCACGAAAATCACTACACAGTATGTCTACACTCATGTCATCAACATGGATCAGGAAGATTTTGGAAAAACACATTTTTGCCCTATTTGTGGAGATAAGCGACCAACGGTCGCTTATCTCCCGATTAGGGAGTCTTACTGGTAACATCCCTGTCCAATGTTCGCTGATGTGATCTGTTGTTGTGTCACTGCACTGGAGCACGCTGCGTGATATTATGATCCACATTCCAATCCACACCCGTTTGTTCTTCTTGTCGAGTCTTCGACGGAATTGATTTAAACAAAGCAGAAGCTTCCGTGCTTTAACTACACACACCACGTATGAACTACAACAACGATACTGGGCGTGCAGCTAGCGATTAAAACAAAGTATTTGACACTGTTTCACAACTTTTTACTGTTGCTGCAGCACACTCTGCTGCTGCTGTTCCCTCTGCAAAGAGAGGCTGGAGCCTCTCTTATACTTGGCAGTCCGACGGTGTCGCACACGCACCTAAATATGCTATGCTAAATGTGTTCTCCACCACACTGTCCAAATGCACAAAAAGTCCATCACTTAGTAGTAACTCTATGAATGCAATGCATCCATGGACATGGTCTAGATGAACTGCTGATATTCAAACCCAGCATCAGAGCTGGGAAGAACGTTGTGTTGAATGTTGTGTTAACGGGCAGTTGGAAAGGCTTACCTATAGTAGCCAGTGGGCAAGTGTGTGTGTGTGTGTGTGTGTGTGTGTGTGTGTGTGTGTGTGTGTGTGTGTGTGTGTGTGTGTGTGTGTGTGTGTGTGTGTGGGGGGGGGGGGCACAGGGAATTGCTACTTTGTGGGGACCTCATGTCCCCACAAAGATAGTACAATCGGAGGAAAAAACCAAGTGGGGACAAATTAATATGTCCCCACAAGGTGTTTAGGGGTTAGGTTAAGGGTTAGGGTTAGGGTTAGGGTTAAAAATGTATGGAATGTCCCCACAAAGATAGTAGACTATGTGTAATGTCCCCACAAAGTAGCAATTGCAAACCTGTGTGTGTGTGTGTGTGTGTGTGTGTGTGTGTGTGTGTGTGTGTGTGTGTGTGTGTGTGTGTGTGTGTGTGTGTGTGTGTGTGTGTGTGTGCGTGCGTGCGTGCGTGCGTGCGTGCGTGCGTGTGTGTGTGTGTGTGTGTGTAAGGTAAGAAAAAACTACACAGATAGTAGTTAGTCTTACTGGAGGTCTCTGATCATCTATTCTACATCATAGATGTGTCAGAGGTCAGAATGGAGGAGGGACCAGAGTCTCCAGCATCCAGCAAGGAGTCTCCAGCATCCAGCAAGGAGTCTCCAGCACCCAGCGGTCCTCCTGCAAAGAGAATTCGGTCTCTAGAACAACTTCCATACTTCAGTGATGAACCTGGACCTTCACACTCAAAGTAAGATCACTGATCAGGAAACACAATGGTGTCACATTTAGTTCAATCCCTGGTTGTCTTCACCAGGCCAACAGGACAACTCATATCAATTGTATTATGAAAGTCTATGCAACTGCTGAAAACAACTATTATTATTTTAATTGTGGAACAAATCAGGACAATTTGGCATTGATTGTTGAAAAACTGCACATACCGGTATTAGTGTTTTAGAGATATTTGAGATCGGGACTGATAGTAAAATATGTTATTGTTGTTTAACATGGTATAGATATCATTCTCAGTGTTAAAAGTCAATGCCATGATGTTTTGATCTGATAACTAATGCACGAGACGAGAATCTGCCCCACTCCAGGGACAGAAAGATTGACCAGCGAAATGTCAAAGTGTCCAGGACACGGGATAATGGAAAGCCAAAACATTCTACATCCTTGGCTTCTGAGTCCACGGGACTCAGTCACAACATCCCATCCATGTTATGTTTAATTGTCCAATCAGAATGTGACTAATGTATTCTGTAAACTCCATATATCTGTGAAATCATTATGCTTGTCACTCAGAGAGGAGCAAAGATGGGTGATTTTGCTCTACTGTACTTGTACAGTACTTTGAACTCTGACTAAACTTCACCAAAAAACGCATATTCCCTGGTGTGGACATTCATCATTTCTTGTGTGTGGAGTATTTTAGTATGATTGGGGAAAACTGTTTATCCATATGGAATATGATCCAAAATTCCATCAAATGGCCCATTCGATTGCCGGATTAGCTCCGAGGAGATATTGGGGACTCAACGTTGTTGGACTCATTTTGTCTTCTCCGCTGCTAGAACCAGTTACGGATTTCTACTGATTTGACGTTTATGGATTCGATACAGCTGGACAGTTTGTTTTGGAATCCCACTTCGTTCATCTCTGCTAGTAACAACCAGCCGAGGATATTATCAGACGTTTCCCCTGACTCCCACGGAGTAACACTGAAAGGACTCCCTCCACGTTTTTTCCTCCTGAGCGCGGCACAGGAAGGCAGAAAACACCTGCCGAAATCTAAACAACCTTTTTACAAACGGAACAACACCTTTGAATTGAAGCGTCTCTTCAAAGCTTGGGGAATGAACTGATAACAGCTTTAATGGCTAAGATAGACAATGAGGAAATGAAACCGGTTGTTTCTAGGTGCCCCACAATTGCACCATTTTTGCCCATATGGAGAAAGGAATTCGGATATGATGACTCTCTCCCACATCAACATATCGATAAAATCTCACAACGGTCTGAAGAAAGCCGAAATGGAGGCAGCCAGGGTTGGCTCTGGCACAGCGTTCCACACCAGGGACCGGACACAGACAGTTTCTCTCACAGAGACTTGAGAGGCGGGCTTCATTCTCACACACTGTCCTAATTCAACAGAACCCAGGTCATACGTTTATACCTGCTGTCTTAAGAGTCTAGCTAGCTCTTAACACAGCTGCATTTTTATTGTTTAATGTTTTGTAGTCTATTGTTTTATCGCTTTTCGTTGCACGTTTGAGTAACAGAATAGGGACTGCGGTTTCCTGTTCTGAGGACATAGCAGACTGTTGGTCACAGATTCATGCTTGTCCATATTATTAGTTGGTGTTATTTAGCACGAGACTCCAGTTTAGTGTTGCCAGGACGAAAGTTATTTCTGTCCTGAAGGAAATCTTTACACAATTTTGTTAGTGTACCCAGAACAAAAGCAATTGTTCTGAAGGGAGAATCTCTTGGCCAGTGCATAACCCAGCCACTTAACCACATAACAAATCGCGTGGTTATTTTATTAATAATAGCTGTTTCCAGCTACTTAATCACATAAGAAATAGCGTGGTTATTTTAATTGGTAGATTTCCTTTATGTTCCAGAACAGAACGTTCTGACGGAAATCTTCATGCTTTACGCTTACACGTCTTTGTTTTCGTCTCAGTCTTATCTTATTTTATTTTATTTAATTTCCGTCTCAGGCGACTCTGAGATGTTGAATACAGGAGCTTTTTATCTCAGCGCTCCTAAGAACATTTTTAAGAAACATGACCATTCAAGCTAAAAAAGCCCCCTGCTCCGAGAAGCAGTGTTTTTATCGTGTAAAACCTGGACCCACACGGATGAAAGGTTACAATCTAAACCCAGAACCTCTTTTTAACCCGGACCTCAAGTCATTCTGGAAGATCATCGGGGACTCCCAGTTATCAACACTGCCTAAAACTTTTCCTGGAACATGTCAATGGATATGTGCGGAGCTGTGGAGAAATCGGACATTATTTGCCACTGGATGTTCGAACCTCATCAGGAAGGAACAGAGGACGCAAGCAATGTTTTCAAGATGCTGAAGGGCTTGACAGAGCCCCCCCCCCCCCCCCCCCCCCCCCCACAGCCGAACCTGGCTGGCCTTTCACTCACAACGCGATGGGACGCGTTGTGAGCTTGTAGATCTGCTACGTGACTTTCATGGATTACAATGTCCCGAAAAGAACAAACACTCTTGACCCTTGGGACGCCCGAGATAATGGTACTATATATTTTGTTTACTTTTGACTAAGTACGACTTCTGAAAAAAAAATCAAGTTCTGACTGACAAACCCATCTGTTAAATGTTTTTGATATATTGTCTGTCTAATCATCTCTAATCCAATTTTCCTCCCCTGGTTACATTTCGGTTTGTCTATTATGAAAGCAGGAAAATCAAACCAAGTATAAAGTGAGCGGTGCTACTTCTGTGTACAATATGGTACAATATGTGCTTGGCTTATGCTGCTTGCTTGCTCAATGCCTGCTGCTCGCGTGAGCTGCTTACGCTGCTTATAGGCTGGCACGGCCTATGTGTTATTTTATTGTTTTATTTAAAAAAAAAAAAAACTATGAGGGGCTGGAATTGTTTTTTTTTTTTTCATTTTTTCTTATTTTTACCTTGAGAGGCCACGAGCCGTTTCAGTTTCTGGGTGACCTTGCTCTCTCTTTCTCTCTCAAAAATGGGTTTCATTCGCTCTTGTTCTGTATAATCTACTGTTTACATTCTAATACAGGGCTTGATAACAATGTGCTGGGGTTATATTTGAATCTGTCTTATTTGAATCTGTCTTGGGTTTTTCTCCCTCTGTTTGTGTTCTAACTCACTTGCCTGGTTTGCAAAACTAGGAATTATTTACACATATGACTGTCTCTCTCTCTCTCTCTAAAAAGGGATCTCATTCACTCTTGGTATGACTACACTCGTACTGATAACAACCAACGCTTGGGTTTATTTGAATGTTTATATATGATGCCCCTAACGTCTTAATAATTTTTTTTCTCCCTAATGTATTAATTCTTTTTCACCAATGTGGTAGGGATTATTTTTACTTTATTTATTTCATTTTAGGGGACAGGACGGACTCGACCTGGATAGACAGGTATCGTGGAAGGAACTCCACTAACTCGCTAACCAACTTGACTGACACTCAACTTGACTGACTGACTGTTTTATTTCAATTTTATTTTAACCAGTTTTCTCCTGTCCTCCTGTTTTGTCGTGAAAAACACTATTTCCTGTGTAACAACTGAACCTTGTTCTTTCAAACCACATCTTAGGGACATGTACCAAAAACGTTACTTTCACCAATATTTGCCAAAATCCATTTTTGACACATAACTGCAGTATGTGTTAAAAGGGAAGAGAGGCTTATCAGTAATCATGTCCATAATCATTATTATCAATATTATTGTTATCTCTATTTTCAACCTTGCCCTGGTTTTACTCAACCTTTAATTTATCCTTCTTGGTTTATTCTGGGTAATCCCTTATCCTCTTTACTTGAGTAAAAGTACTTTGATTACTCCCTCAGCAGGCTGAAACCGTTCCAAAAACAATTTATATGGCTGGGCTCATTCAAACCTTTTCAGTCAAATTCCACAATTATTACAACCCTACTGGGCTTATACGGGATTACACATTATGGAAAAAAAAAAAGACATTATGATTATGTTATGTATTTTTGTTATTATTATTTTACTAATTTAAAGTCTCTCTCTCTGGGACACTTTCAGTAGAGAGCCTTTCAGCAGGCCTCGCTAACTATTGTTTTGGGAAAACCTTATCTTGTTATGATACACTTCCCCCCTCACAGGCCTGGAAGCTCACTCTAACTCTGACAGTGAGCAGAGTCATTGTCCTTTACTGTACCTCGGTACCCTACTGTACCTCGGTACCATCTGTTTCTCATTTAACCATATTTTAACAAATTATCCTCCAAACAAAACAATTTTTGTCACACCCAATATTTTTGGCTGTGGCAAACGGGAGGGAATGTGTTTGGAGAATTTCATTTTCTGAATTCATATTTCATTTTCTGAATTCATATTTTATTTTCTGAATTCATATTTCATTTTCTGATTTCATATTTACATATTTCATTTTGTTTTCATCTCATTTTATTTCAGAATATATATATATTTCACTTTGCTTAACCATGTTTAAATCTGTTTACCCCTAACAGAACAAACTTAATACAATTTGACACAAATGGTGTCCCTTGGTGATGTATAACTAAAACAAATCAAACATGTCTATACCTAAATACACACAATGGTCTTAACTTCCATGTAATTCTGATGTTTATTCTATTTTTCAGACTTATCTATTTGATAGACGGTCCATATCTCTTCCCATGATCTGTGAGGAAGGATCATTTTTCGTGAGTACGAGGATTCAAGTCACCTGAGTTCCTATATCATTTTTGTTAATATTTACAGTTGTCTTGTCCCAAAATGCAACTCTCTTCTTTTGATAAGATCTCATAGCCTCGTCCTGGAAATGTTAAATACTGTCATATTAAGTGTATAAAACCTTACTGAAATGATGAGGACAGAGGTCCTATACCTTACTGTTGTGGAGTCAAAAAAGGTCCACCCTGGCTGGGACATATCGCGAAGGTCATAGGTCAAGCAAGGGAATGGACCATGACGCTCCACCACACTAATCAAATTTTCAAAATTCTACATTCGTCAATCTCAGGTGATGACTTCACCAAAAAAAAAAAAAAAAAAAAAAATATATATATATATATATATATATATATATATTCTCTTTCATTAAATGCACTCTCTGGAGTGCACCTCCACCAAACCCAGGTGAGGCTGTGAAGAAACTTTGGAAAGATTCTAAATTTAGTGATAAAGTTTGTCATGGTGCGACAGGACAATGTTTGTTATTGATGGATCAAAGGTTTCCTTTTCCTATCAATATATTTTAAGGAACGTGTGATTTTCTCCTCTCTCTCATAAAAATATTCTAACTCATGTTAACTAAACGTTACAGGCCCCAAATTATAAGAGAAAATATCCTTGGTTTAATCTCAGACTGCCCTTTGACGCACTCCCCCCAATGATTCCAAATTATACAGTCCTTTATCTTTCATTATCAAAATATTTTCACCTTTGGTTGTATTCTGATTTAAATACCTTTAAAAGACTTAAATAACTTTGGAAATATACAGTTCTTTTGACTCTCCTCTTTAAAAAACTTAAAGCTATCGAAATGTTTTGACTTAAATTGTTCAATTATTATGTTCTGTTTCAAATACCTTAAAAAAAAAGGTTTAACCCATGTTTTCTTCCCTTGTTGTTTATGCTGCCTTGACATTTAACACTTCAAATGCTATCTCAGGAGGGAATTGATAGTAAAATATGTTATTGTTGTTTAACATGGTATAGATATCATTCTCAGTGTTAAAAGTCAATGCCATGATGTTTTGATCTGATAACTAATGCACGAGACGAGAATCTGCCCCACTCCAGGGACAGAAAGATTGACCAGCGAAATGTCAAAGTGTCCAGGACACGGGATAATGGAAAGCCAAAACATTCTACATCCTTGGCTTCTGAGTCCACGGGACTCAGTCACAACAACATCCCATCCATGTTATGTTTAATTGTCCAATCAGAATGTGACTAATGTATTCTGTAAACTCCATATATCTGTGAAATCATTATGCTTGTCACTCAGAGAGGAGCAAAGATGGGTGATTTTGCTCTACTGTACTTGTACAGTACTTTGAACTCTGACTAAACTTCACCAAAAAACGCATATTCCCTGGTGTGGACATTCATCATTTCTTGTGTGTGGAGTATTTTAGTATGATTGGGGAAAACTGTTTATCCATATGGAATATGATCCAAAATTCCATCAGGGACAATCCCTGTCAAGATCAGATTTTCCCACATGAGCTCTCAGACAGCACTTTTTAATGCCTACAAATCCAGATTAAAAACCAAACAAACCAAACAATTGCCTGTATTTGCTTGTTCATGTAGTAACCAGAAGTTAAACTGCTAAACAAAGATAATAAGTCACCTGCTGTTGGTTTGTTTCAAAAGAGAAGAGATAATCATGGCTTTCATAACTTATAGAGGTAGCTGTTTACTTCAGATGTGTAATATCTTATGTGTAAGTTATCTTTTTGTTTGTAAATGTATGGTGACATGCTAACAGAGAATTCAGACGTTATCCAGCTAAACCGTTTATAAAGGTGGGGTGACCAGACCCTCAAACAACATAGGATCAGTCTAAACTGTAACAGTGTTAGTTACAGAGACAGATTGTTGATTTATTGTGATGATTCCAGAGGAGACAACCAGAGTCAGAGACCAGCATCTCCTGCACACAGATATGTGTCTATGAAGAGTGGAAGGTCTGAGGGACTCTCTTCAGCCTTCAGTACTGAACCTGGACCACCAGGCTACAGGTAAGATCATAGGCGGTGGGTAATGAAGACTAGGGAAGGCTATGACTTCCCAAATGCTATGCTGGGTATTTTACAAATTATAAATAATATATGTGCGCAGCATTATATAGGCTGTGTGCTGTTGCTGCAGCCCCCCAGTGACGATCAGGTGATAATTCAGCAAGGCTAAATTGGTTTTGGGTGAGAGAGTACGTACAGTAAATCCGTTGACATGCATAGTTCCTCTACATTATTTACGTGCCGACCCGCTCTCCGGTTCAATTCTGCTCCCGTTGGGGCCGCGCGCCACATGGAGGTGGTTCTGCACACACGTGTAACCGAAGCATTTAGCCAAAATAGGTAGAACCACAGAATTTCTTAACCCGACGTGATGTTTGGTAATACGTGGTAACAGTCTGGACTGGTTCTGCTGTCTGTCAGCAACGTTATTGCGGTAAATGCAACTTATAACAAAACACAGTACACACCCGTTCATATTAGGAGCATAATTCCCAAGTAATAAATGAGCCACTGAGCAGCTCTTCTTGTGTGCCTCGCTGTCTAGTGTTGTTGCTGCATTGACTAGTGCACCCATCTCGCTGTTGGAGGAGAGGCGGTGTGAGTGTGTGAGCGTGTGTGTGAGGAGTCGAGGCGTCCTCTTCACGTGGGTGCAACGACGTTCCTTTTTTCCCGTTTCTTGATAAAATATATTTCTCATTGGGGCACATAGTTTGAGAACCGCTGACATAAAGCAGAGGAAAAGTAATTTTCCTCACTACTGCGGAACCCCCCTAAGCCCCCCTCCCCACAAACACAATTGTGATGAAAATATATATGAATATGTGAAAGACAACTGACTAACTTCTATGTTACCATACTAAATTATATGGACAGTTTGTTCTGCATGTCACTATGCTGGAAAGCGTCTTCAGCCTCACAAAAACCCTGTCCGATCACCTACAGTCCATAGATATTGCGCTGGCATCTGCCAGTGATCTGGTCTGTTCAGTTATCAATACCCTAAGCAAGAAAATCACATTTGTCGTATTAGTATTATTCATTATTGTTTGTTGCCAAAATTCATTAGCCCCCGATTTAAAAAAGCCAGCCCCCCCACAGTCACAATTCTCTGGAGCTGTCCTGTGACACTGACTGGCACTGTGTGTGTGCTCGTGCTAATGCAGCAGGCACGGGTCAGAGACTTCAGCAGTAAGCACGGAGCATGTCCCAAACAGCAAACACTGAGCCGGTAAATGTGTTGAGTGTTCTTATAGTTTTATTGGACGTGGTGTGCGGACGAATAATTGCTCGAATAATTGCTGTTTGGCAACTGCATGGCCTACTTCTTAGAGCAATATTTCCAGAAACTGCTTTTGATGGATGTACAAGTTAAAATAAAGACAAAGGTCACTATAAATGTTATTTACTGTAACTATGTTAGTTCTTGTTAGTAAGGATTCTTCATCAGTAATGTATGAGCCATTGTTGTGATTCCAGAGGTGACTTCCAGAGTCAGAGACCAGTCTCTCCAGCACACAGCAGCAGCACGAGTGGCATCTTCTCTCTCACTTCTACTGGACAGTTTTCAGACGATGATGATGAATCTGGACCCTCACACTCCAAGTAAGATCACAGATCAGGAATCACAATAAATGTTGAGATAAAATCATTGTTATTATGTGTAAAACAGTGGATGAAATTCGTTTTTGTGCAAGCTCCATCAGCATAGTAGTCCAGTGGCTTAATGCTGTTTTTAAACATTAACATTATGTTACGGAGTGGATAAAAGCATCTAGAATCTAGACCTTTGAAAAAGGACTTGGGTAAGAACTACACATTTGGATGTTATCATTCAGATAAATAAATATTAAACATTATTCTAAAATGATCAGGTATGACCTAGCCTAGCCTCATATAGAACCTCACCCGTCGCTGCATACATGGATAGGAAACCATAGTCTGGGAGCGTGGAACTACCTTTACTTTTTGGATACAATTTCGGGAAAAGTGTTTTCTAACTCGACGTGGAGGCGTTCCGGGCCAGCCCTGTCAGACCTTTATAGGACCTCATCTCGGAGCACAACAGTATGCAGCGACGGGTGAGGTTCTATATGAGGCTAGGCTAGGTCATACCTGATCATTTTAGAATAATGTTTAATATTTATTTAAATGAATGATAACATCCACATGTGTAGTTCTTACCCAAGTCCTTTTTCATACGCCTAGATTCTATTATCCTCCCTTTCATCTGGGACTACAAAAGGCATAGGATTAAAAAGTCCCATCTCTGTAAACCCAAGCAGGTTGGGGGACTTGCTCTACCCGACTTCAGGTTATATTACTTGCCCTCTAATTTTGGATCAATTTTGGCCTGGCTAAACAATCCAGCTGAACCCCCCCCCCCCCCCCCCCCCCCCCCTTGCTGGTTACAGTGCATGGGAACGGGAAAGATGCCATCCATATTGTTTAGGATCGATACTTTTATCCCCGAAGACTCTGGATAGTCTATTTACAAGGGCAGTCCAATTATCCATGATGTGATAAAAATCGGGAAACAAATTAAATCTTATTTTGGACATATAGTCAGGTTTGCTATGTTAAGAAATGTTTATACGGGCTCCCTGTAGCTTGGCGTGTTCTCCACTACTACTCCACTCCCTTGGCTTGTATTGGATGTTTATTTTGCAGCGCTGTGTGCAATTGCCTCTTCCGTCCAACACACACACACATCTCCCAAGCAAAGCCTGACTTATACTTCGTAGTACGACGTGTTGCATGCCGAAAGTGGCTGATCTGCAAGCTCGCAATCCACGGCGCGTTGTGAGCTTGCAGATCGTCTATTTTCCAGACACAGAAACTTGCAGGAAACTTTGCTAGGGACAAGGCTAAATTGCACAGCAATAATAATTCTTAATAACCTACACATGGTCTGGTCTTAATCATTTTTAGATTTTGATACAGAAGTAAGTAAGTAAATATTATTTATATATCACCTCTCACAGAGAGATCTCACAAAGTGCTTTACATACAGTGAAAAAGACAAAAGGTATAATAAAAAAAGTCTGTAAAGGCATAGAAATTAAAATCATGTGACACCAGCAACGAACACCTGTTCAAATAGTAGCGTTTTGAGGTTGCGTTTGAAAATGGCAATCCTGTTGTTATTATGATATCTTTATCATTTCTAATACTATTGCTTGTCATTAGGCTATTCGTTCATAGGCCTGTGTTGTATTTAAATGTGTATCTTAATAATTGCTGTTTGGCAACTGCATGGCCTACTTCTTATGAGCAATATTTCCAGAAACTGCTTTTGATGGATGTACAAGTTAAAATAAAGACAAAGGTCACTATAAATGTTATTTACTGTAACTATGTTAGTTCTTGTTAGTAAGGATTCTTCATCAGTAATGTATGAGCCATTGTTGTGATTCCAGAGGTGACTTCCAGAGTCAGAGACCAGTCGCTCCAGCACACAGCAGCGGCACGAGTGGCATCTTCTCTCTCACTTCTACTGGACAGTTTTCAGACGACGATGATGAATCTGGACCCTCACACTCCAAGTAAGATCACAGATCAGGAATCACAATAAATGTTGAGATAAATCATTGTTATTATGTGTAAAACAGTGAGTGGAATTAGTTTTTGTGCAAGCTCCATCAGCATAGTAGTCCAGTGGCTTAATGCTTATTATATTAACATTATGTTACGGAGTGGATAAAAGCACCAATTATCAGTCCAATTATCCATGATGTGATAAAAATCTGGAAACAAATTAAATCTTATTTTAACTCACTTAGCGCCGAGCGACTTTCAGAGCGACTTCCTAATTAGGGCGTTCAGTGCCGAGCGACTTAGAGCGACTTTTTGACCAAAGCCTGTATACAATAGATCAAAGCCTTCAGCAACGTCTGACATTGTGCTGGGTCAAGCTAATCAAAACAAAGACCCAAATCACCTGTTCAAACACAAGCCGTGCCATCACGTGGCCAAACATCACCAGAGTATAAAAGGGCTGTGGGAAGCTGGCGATTTGAGCGAGTTGGAGATTGCATTTGCAAAGAGACAGAGAGAGACACAGTGAGCGACAGTTGAGAGAGTTGAGAGAGGTGAGTGAGATTTAGAGTTGAGTTGGATTGCTAGTTGGTGGGAGAGAGAGGTGAGTTTGATAGTTTGTTTGATAGTTTGTGAGAGAGACTTGAGATATAGTGAGAGAGAGAGAGAGAGAGAGAGAGAGTGAGTTTGAGGAGTGAGTTAGAGGAGAGAGGGAGAGGGAGAGTTGGATTTTCAGATCATACAGTAGGAGTAATAAGGAGTAGTTTTTGCACACAGTAGGAGTATAGGAGTAATAAGGAGTAGTTTTATAGCAGCACACAGTAGGAGTATAGGAGTAGAAGTAGTGGTATTTTCAGTGTTCACAGAGTAGGAGTAATAAGGAGTAGTTTTATAATCGGCAGCACACAGTAGGAGTATAGGAGTAGAAGTAGTGGTATTTTCAGTGTTCACAGAGTAGGAGTAATAAGGAGTAGTTTTATAATCGGCAGCACACAGTAGGAGTATAGGAGTAGAAGTAGTGGTATAAGCAGAGAGTAGAAGTATAGGCGGAGTATATTTACTGGGTAGGTGTATTGTAGGGGTCTTTGCGCAAAGCATCGCCAGCATGCCAAAAAGTACTGACAAAACTCCACGCGGCCGCCGCCGCAGCCGCCGTCCAGCTGCTAGCCGCCCCCCCCGGGTTGAGGTCCCGGATAGCAGCCCGGAGCAGCCCGGTCCACGGCAGCGATCCCTGGACGCGTGGGTTCGTCGCCAACCCCCGGTTGTGCCTTCTGTCCAGGCGGCTCCAGCCGTGCAGCGCCCCGCAGCTGAGACCTCTTCAAGCGAGGAAGAACACCCCCACCCCCTCCCCGCTGCTCCGGCCGCGAAGCGCCCCGCTGAGGTCCATGCCCAGGCTGCTCCAGCAGCCAAGCGCCCCGCGGCTGAGGACGAGCACTCCCTCCCCGGCCCCGCTGAGGTCCAGGTCCAAGGGATCATGGAGGAGACCTTTGCTGAGCGCCCACAGGCAGATGGCGAATCTGAGGAGGAGAACGACATGGAATCTGACGGCGACGATTCACAAGATGACGCCGCTGTCGCTCCAGACACGCCGCTGCTCTGTTCGCCAGGACTTAGACGCAGCCTGAGGGTTACCGTGCATCGGGATATGGCTGAAAGCTCCTGGGAATCTCAGTCAGACGACCAGGTGGAGTTGGAACAAGAATGGCTCCCTATGCGAGAAAGGGATGGTTCCAATAGTGGTAAGAAGCCTTATATTTTTATATTTGTATCTATTTCTCTCTCTGTGTGTGTGATATGCGTTGGGAAACGCAAACACAGTGGGGGATGGGTGTGCGTGAGTGTGTGCGCGCGTGTGTACATACACAGTGCATGGCGACTTTTTTTGTTTTGTTAGTTATAGTTCTAAGTATGGCAACGATCATTTATTTCCATAGTTTATTTCTCTCTGTATGCATGCGATCTGTGCGTTGGCGACTTTTTTGTTTTGTTAGTTAGTGTTCTAAGTATGGCAACAATCATATATTTCCATAGTTTATTCTCTCTGTATGTGATGCGCAATCACGGTTGCCAACTGCATTTTATTTTTATTTGTCTCTCTCACTGTGTTTTGCAAACGAGCTGTGGGAAACGCCATGCGCAAACACGCTGGCAGTGGAGGATGGGTGTATTATGTATCTTTGCGACAGTGAGCGGTTGCTGCCGAAAGTCGGGGGGACGAAGATGGCCGTTTCAGGGCGACACGCTGAGAGCTGCTATTGAACCTATATGCGCGCGCGCGCGTGTGTGTACATGCACAGTGCGTGTGGCGACCTGTTGTGTTAGTGTTTCAAGCAAGGCAACGATCATAAATGTCTATAGTCTATTTCCCTCTGTATGTGACTGGCGCGCAATGAGCGCAGAACACGTTGCCAAAAAACTCCAGGCCTTTCTGCGTTCCTTTGTTGCATAGCTCAGGGTGCGCGCGCGCACGTTGTTCTAGAATAAAATAAAATGTTCATATTGTCTTGGCAAATCAGGAGCGTGTACAGCACGGGGCAAACAGAGCTATGTCGCATTGTGTCATTTGTATGGGACGGGTACAAAGCTTTTGGAACTAATAGCAGCATTTTCTTTTATCTCTAGAGTGAGAGAGAGGAGAGCGCCGCTGTGTGGGCATACACGCATGTTGCAGCAGGTTTTTGTACTAATGCTGTTCTTTCACTGTGATCTTTCTAGACACGGAGTGTGAGGAAGCTGTATTCCCAGATCTATCTGCTTCTGACGGCGCTCCTTCACTGCATGGCTTTAGTCAAGGTACAGCTATTTTTCTTACAGATTTTCTACATTTGTGTTCAATGCTTTTATATCAATCTAAAAATCAAAACATCAACATGGCAACTGTAAAAGACTTCATTCATTCTAAGTGTCAAAATGCAAATAACTATAACTATATAAACTGTGAAAGTCTTCTTTCATTCATTCTAAGTGTGAAAGTCTTCTTTCATTCATTCTAAGTGTCAAAATGCATGGCCTAGAAACACGATGGGAATGTAAATAATGAATTGTGGGCTCGCCTATAAGGCGAGCACACTTTAGATATTGTCATTATTTATCTATCAGTCAGTCAGACAGACAGACAGACAGACAGACAGACAGACAGACAGACAGACAGACAGACAGACAGACAGACAGACAGACAGACAGACAGTAGATGGGAACTTCGGTTCCTTTCTACTCCTACATACTTAGCTAACACGCCTATGCACAAAATCTAGTTGATTTTGTGCTTATGTTTACCTTTACCATAACTATAACTAGTCTGTTTTTTTATATTGCGTTTTCAGCTTCTCAGCCAGTGGGTTCTCAGCCAGAGGAACTACCAAGCTCTTCTGGACATGTTGGCCCTGGACATGTTGGCCGTGGAAAGCGAGGTAAGGACAGTTTCTCATCACGCACGCATGCACACACGCACGCACGCACACGCATGCATGCATGCACGCACACACTGTATGTATAGTATTTTATGGCAATTAGACACACGCACACGCATGCACGCACACACACACACGCACACACTGTACAGTATGTTATGGTAATTATTTATGGGCACACGCACGCATGCACGCACGCACGCACTGCATATGTATGTTATGGTAATAATTATTACTTGTATTTATATTTCTATAATTTACAGGTCGCCCACAGAAGGAAAAGGCCGTTCCTTCTCCGTGGTTTGACCTCGATGACCCAGATGAGCCATGGCAGCCAGAGAACATCCCTTTCACTGCCGTGCCTGGACCAAAGAACGCTGCTGCTGAACTCCAGTCGGAGGACCCACTGGACTTCCTGGAGTTGGTCCTCACTGACGAGCTGCTGGAGATGATCGTAGAGGAGACCAACCGGTATGCTCTCCAGGTCATCCCCACTGTCCAGAACACCAAGGCGGCCCGAGTCAATGAGTGGTATCCGGTGGATCTTGAGGAGCTGAAGACCTTCTTTGGGCTAGTTTTCCTGTCTGGCGTCATCCACAAGCCGGAGATTGACATGAACTGGAGCACAGACAAGGTGTACGAGACGCCCTACTTCGGCAAATGCATGTCCCGGAACAGGTTCCAGATCATCCTGAGATTCCTGCACTGCGCTGACAACCAAACTGCGGACCAGACCGACAGGATGTATAAGGTCCGACCGGTCTCAGATTACCTGATCGCGAAATTCCAGGAGCTGTACCAGCCAGATGAGCAGATCTCCATTGATGAGGGGACCCTTATGTGGCGTGGGCGACTGAGCTTCAAGGTGTACAATCCGCAGAAGCCAATCCGCTACGGCATCAAGTCCTACATCCTGGCGGAGTCGAAGACGGGGTACTGTTACAACCTGAGGGCTTACTGTGGGGACCACAGCACCTTGGCTGACACCGTCTTGGGCCTGCTGGGTGACCTTGAAGGTCAAGGCTACAAATTGTTCATGGATAACTTCTATCAGAGGCAAGGACAAAGTTTCTCATCACGCACGCACGCACGCACGCACACGCATGCATGCATGGCATTACACGCACTGTATATGTACAGTATGTTATGGTAATTATTTATAGTTGCATGCACGCACGCACACACTGTATATGTACAGTATGTTATGGTAATTATTTATAGACACGCGCACACGCATGCACGCACACACGCATGCACGCACATACGCACACTGTATATGTATGGTAATTATTTATATTTCTATAAATTACAGTACAAAGCTCTGTGAGCAGCTGGTGGTGGAGAAGAGAACACACGCGTGTGGCACGCTCCGGAGGGGCAGAGGAGCACCCCGCGTCATCAACGAGGCCACCAATCTGGACCTGCGCGGTGGGGAGGACCGCATCTCAAAGCACAACACGAAGGTTGCAACACTGGCCTGGAAGGACACCAATATTGTCAGAATGGTGACTACATTCCACCAGGACGTGATGGGGGAGGTCCAGGTGTGGTCCAGGAAGGAGAAGAAGAGGGTGCCAAAACCCAAGCCTGTCTGTGTCCTGGACTACAACAAACACGTGAATGGTGTAGACAGGTACTGTACTGCTCTCTTTTTTTCTTTCTTTTACTCTTATCTATCTTTTTTCTTACTTCTCTGTAACTTTGTAAATACTGTATACTGCTATGCTACAAGTGGACAACTGAATTTCTCCCTTGAGATAATAAATGTATTTATCTATCTATCTATCTATCTATCTATCTATCTATCTATCTATCTATCTATCTATCAGAATGGACCAGTCGCTGAGCTACTACCAGATAACCCGCAAGACCTACCGGTGGCACAAAAAGTTCACCCTGTACCTGCTCCAGATCGGCATGCTGAATGCCTTCATCCTGTACAAGGCCAGAAATCCAGCGGGAGCATGCAAGTCCTTGTTTCTGTTCATGGACCGGGCCATAAAAGGCTGGACTCGCCCGGTACGCAGAGCCATCCCTGCACGCATTGCCTTGGAGGCACCACCAGCCGTCCACCATGTCCCTGTCCACCACCCCCCCATTGCAGGGGGGGGGGGGGGGGCGAGGGAGCACGCAGCCAGGCGCTGCAGGATGTGCATAGAAGGGAAGAACGACGAGGGGGTGAAGAGGAGGAAGAATTCTGTCTTCTGGTGTGCTGCTTGTCAGGTCACACTGTGCAGGGGGGTGTGCTTCAGAAGGTACCACAGCGAGAACAACATTTCTCTTGACTGAAGCGTGACATTTTTATTTTATTTGTATTTTTATTTTATTTCGTTTGAAAAACAAAACAAAAAAAAGAAAAAAAGAAAAAAAAACACAAAAAAAAACACAAGTGACATTTTTATTTTATTTCAAACCCTAAGCGAATGTGAGAACTGAACTTTTTTTGTGATTTACTTGAACCACTACTGAAAGGGTGGGAAATGTTCCTTTTGTCATTTACTTGAACCACTACTGAAAGGGCGGAATGTTCCTTTTGTCATGTACTTGAACCACTACTGAAAGGACGTGAAATGTTCCTTTTGCCATTACTCAAACCACTACAGGGGTGGTGAAATGTGCCTTTATTGCCATGTGAGCTGTTTCAGGTTTCACACAGGACCGATGGGGGTGACCATTTTGTTGAAGAAATACTTGAAAACCAGTACAGAGGGGGTGAAATGTGCCTTTATTGCCATGTGAGCTGTTTCAGGTTTCATACAGGACAGATGGGGGTGACACTATTGTCATTTTGTTGAAAAAACACTTGAAAACCACTACAGAGGGGGTGAAATGTTCCTTTATTCAATGTGCCCATTGTCATTTGAATGCACTTTACTTGAATCACTTTATTTTTTACATTTATTCTACTAACCACTACAGAGGTGGTGAAATGTTCCTTTATTCCTGTCATTTACTAGAATCACTACTGAGAGGATGAGTTTTTGTCATTTCAAAAAGCACTATTGAGACTGAACTGAATGCACTTGAATCACTTTATTTTTTCCTTTATTATTTTATAATTTTTCCCATTTGTTTGAAAACAAATGCTGTAAATATATTCTGCATTACTGAAGGCAAAAATAAAAGGCAGAAAAGAGTTCTGATTGAGAGCCTACTTTACTAAAGCATTTATTCAGTTTGTTCCTAGAGGTGTTTTGGCCAATGAAAAGGCATTTTCTAAACAACCGAACATGTTAGAAACTTCTGGTTTGGAGTGCTGGAAAGAGGGCGAATTTATCTTTCTAACAAGGTATAGTTCACATAGTATTCATAGCTATTTCATCATTTTTTCTTTCCCCCCAAAAAGAAAATCTCTTTGCAGAAGTCTGTTTTTTTTCATACCATGCCATATACCTTTAGACCTTACGAGATAAGCGAACACTTTTGAAACTTGTGGTTTAGAGCACTGGAAAGTGCACGAGTAGGCCTTTCCAGGAAGGTATAGTTTGTAATAGAAATCTTTGTTTATTCATCATTTATTCCATTTTCAAAACTAAAACATGCTTTATCTCAAAATGTCTTCTCAAAAGCCAGTCTTTGGGCCATACCATGCCCTATTTCTTTCCACTTTACGAGATCAGAGAACATGTTTGAAACATAATGGTTTAGAGCGCTGGAAAGAGCGCGAGTAGGCCTTTCAATCGCCTATATGTTTTGTTATTTTATCCATCAGCATCAATGCGCAATTGTCCCTCCAAGATGAGCGAAATCATCAGAAATCCTGGCATTTCTAGTGCACATCTGAAATTTAAATTGGCAGTAAATGAGTTAATAGCTCATTATTATTTTTACTTCCTATAACTGAAAATCCCTTATTCCCACCATACGAATTAGATAATAGGTTTTCAAGATGGAAGGACTTGGGTATACGCACAGTTGGAAAACTTTATATAGAAGAAGATACATTTGCCTCATTTGCATAGTTGCAGGAAAAATGTGGACTCCCCCGGAGTCATCATTATATGTTTCTGCAGGTTAGAGATTGTGTCCGTAGTTTTAACCGTACTTTCGCAAGAGCATCATCTTCACCCTTAGATAAGTTCCTTTCTCGGAATATAGGACAAGATATGAACATATCATACTTCTTTGAGTCATTACAGGCTATTAGCCTTTCTACTACTTCAGCTAAAGTAGCTTGGGAAAATGAGTTGGGGACCCCGATATCGGAGACGCTCTGGGACAATAGCTTAGAAGTTAATTCTTGCTCGATTAATTCTAGACACTGCATTATTCAATTCCGAACTATACATAGGCTCCATTATTCCAAATCCAAATTGCACAAGATATTTCCAGATATCTCTCCACACTGTGACAAATGCAATGCAACGGAAGCAAACCTATTACACAGCTTTGCCCTATGTCCTCAAATACAGAGATATTAAGATCTTTGAGATGCTCTCTGATATTTTGGACACCCAAATTGACCCTGACCCAGTAGTAATTATTTTAGGCATGTCAGACCCCATCTCCAACTTGACAAGCTCACAATGACATCTCCTTTCATATGGTCTGATTACAGCAAAGAAGCTGATCTTAACTCATTGAAACAAGAATTGACACACAGTCTATATAAAATCTGTGGATTGGTGTGTTGACGTTAGTGTAAAAAAAGTTTGAAAAAAAAATGTTTTGAAAAAAAAAAAAAGTTTGAAAAAAAAAGTTTTTGAAAAAAAAAAGTTTAGGTCCAAAAATGTGTTAAAAAATCGACCTGATGGTGGCGCTATATGGGACAGATCCATGTCGATGAGATAAGTGTAGACATACTGTGTAGCGATTTGTGTGATTTTAGGGCAAAAACTGTAGGAGCAGTATTCAAAAATGTGTTTTAAAAAAATTGGCGGGGGTCCCTGGAGCTGCGGGGGTCCCTGGAAGGGTGGAGGTTGTGGATTGGCAGACAAGGATTGTGTGTGGAAAATTTCACATGGATAGGGGCAAAAAAGTGTGATGTGACGTGACAGACAGACTGACGGACAGACAGGCGGTGGAGGTTTTCATAGTAACTGCGACCTGACGGTCGCAATTATAATCATTAGTATTGTTTATTTTAATTATTATTATTAAGGAACTCTAGAAATCTCAGTTGGAACTGTTACCCCAGTGACCCGATGCTGGATAAGCGGTTGAAGATGGATGGATGGATGGATGGATTATTTTAGAGTAAGCTACTTTATTTACCATTATTGTGTACTCCGCCACATGGGGAGCAATCTTCAATTCAATCTTCAATTCAAAGAAGCTTTATTGGCATGAGAACACAAACGTTTACACAGTGGTGGAAAAAGTACCTACATTTTTATAATTAAGTAAAAGTATCAATTCTGCAATGTAGAATCACTCTGTTACAAGTAAAAGTCCAGAATTAAAAATGTACTTGAGTAAAAGTACAAAAGTATTGGTATCCAAATGTACTTAAAGTACCAAAAGTAAAAGTACAAAATGTTTGAAAATAGCAGATCTACAAGCTCACAACACGTCGCACCGCAATGCGTTGTGAGCTTGTAGATCGGCTATTTTCAAAAAGCCTTGGTATAACAAAGGGCTAAAGTGGTTTATGTATGTTTTAAACTTTAGTTAAAGTTAGATAAAGTACTATGTTCTATCCGTCTGTCTTTCAATGTTATATGAGATACTTAAAGTGTGGTTCCTGTGGAAATAAGCCTCGGCTTTCTAGGATCTCTAGTTGACCTTGTACCAGTGATTTGTACTGTCATGAAACTGTACTTTTTTCTATTGCAAACTTCTAATAAATTCTTCAATCAATCAATCAATCAGTTATTGCTTTGTAGATTAGCATTATTGGGCTAAATGTAAAGACGCTACGCTGCGCCAACCGTGAATTCAACACAATCTGCTGTTGAGCAGTTTAACAAATTTGCTACGTACGTCTACACAAACGGTCAGATTACAAAGATAAGTTGCTTAGTGAAGGCTCACGGATGTCACCATAGGGTACGCTTCAGCAGAATGTCCCGTAATGATCGCATTATTTAAAGAGGAGCATTTTAATCCGATCGGTCGTCGTTTCCTTAAAAAGGTATTAATGTATCTAAGTGCAGTACACCTCGCAACCGATGGGGTCGCATGGCTGAAAAACAACAGAAAATGACGTCTGATCGGATTAAAATGCTGTTTATTAAACAATACGAAAGATACGGGTAATTCTGCTTGAGCGTACCATACTGTGACATCTGTGAGACTTCAGTAAGCACTTTATCTTTGAAATAAGAACGTTTTTGTAGACGTACGTAGCAAATAGGTTTAACTGCTCAACATGAGGTTGAAGTGAATGTATTACGTGCGCAACAACGTGACTCTAAATTGGTCGGGCTAACAGTGCTAAATGTAGCATAATCAGTGTTTGTGTAACTTCAGTCAGAAGATGATCTGACGGTTCTGAGTCTGACAGACTTAACCTCCTCGCGTTGTGAGCTTGTAGAAGAGCAAAAATAGAGTTGGGTCGCCGTTTTATTCCATGAGTATTAGCTAACGTTAGCGTTAGCCGTTAGCCACACAACCAGAATAGTCTAACTCAATTTTCCAACGGCGAGTGAACGATTGCATTCCGTGTCCTTCATGGATTTTTTCCCCCTGGCTGTCAATGTTTTTATTGTCCAAAAAGAAAACGTTCTGAACGTTAAAACTAGATAGTTTTACGATCATGACAATGTTAAGTCAATGCTAAGCAGGGACAACAAAGGACTGCTCGCATCTGGCTCAGGCAGGAAACGGAACGGTCCCGGATCCTTTTTTTCCAAACTCGAGAAGAAGAACAGCGCAAGGCCGCTCCCAGAGCCCTAGAATGGAGAGTTGCGTGTCCGCGGTGACACCACTCTCTGATTATACTGCTCTGGCCGCTCCCAATCATGAAACTAGCTTGGTTACCATGTGACATGCGACAGCCAATCGGCAAATAGGTCGCCTAGGTCGCCTGAATGTCTCAGGACAATCGCACGTCTTTAATGTAATCTGTTCCACAGATTTAAAAAGGCTTAACGAAATGACTAGTACACTTCATCTTGAGAGAACTCAGTATTCACTTAGAGACAGAGAGGCACAATTTGATAAGATCTGGCTGCCCCTTGTCCGTTACCTGAGTAGAAGGAACTAAAGATTCAGATGACGATGATATTTCAAACTGACTGTCTATTCTAATGCATGTACATGGTTCTCGTATGTACATTGAAAAATTCATTTTGACTCTATTGTGCATTAAGTCACTGAGCAGTAGGGGTGGGAGAGAATGCTCAGTGTGGCTGAAAAGTGGCTGATCTGCAAGCTCGCAATCCACGGCGCGTTGTGAGCTTGCAGATCGTCTATTTTCCAGACACAGAAACTTGCAGGAAACTTTGCTAGGGACAAGGCTAAATTGCACAGCAATAATAATTCTTAATAACCTACACATGGTCTGGTCTTAATCATTTTTAGATTTTGATACAGAAGTAAGTAAGTAAATATTATTTATATATCACCTCTCACAGAGAGATCTCACAAAGTGCTTTACATACAGTGAAAAAGACAAAAAAAAGTCTGTAAAGGCATAGAAATTAAAATCATGTGACACCAGCAACGAACACCTGTTCAAATAGTAGCGTTTTGAGGTTGCGTTTGAAAATGGCAATCCTGTTGTTATTATGATATCTTTATCATTTCTAATACTATTGCTTGTCATTAGGCTATTCGTTCATAGGCCTGTGTTGTATTTAAATGTGTATCTTAATAATTGCTGTTTGGCAACTGCATGGCCTACTTCTTATGAGCAATATTTCCAGAAACTGCTTTTGATGGATGTACAAGTTAAAATAAAGACAAAGGTCACTATAAATGTTATTTACTGTAACTATGTTAGTTCTTGTTAGTAAGGATTCTTTATCAGTAATGTATGAGCCATTGTTGTGATTCCAGAGGTGACTTCCAGAGTCAGAGACCAGTCGCTCCAGCACACAGCAGCGGCACGAGTGGCATCTTCTCTCTCACTTCTACTGGACAGTTTTCAGACGACGATGATGAATCTGGACCCTCACACTCCAAGTAAGATCACAGATCAGGAATCACAATAAATGTTGAGATAAATCATTGTTATTATGTGTAAAACAGTGAGTGGAATTAGTTTTTGTGCAAGCTCCATCAGCATAGTAGTCCAGTGGCTTAATGCTTATTATATTAACATTATGTTACGGAGTGGATAAAAGCACCAATTATCAGTCCAATTATCCATGATGTGATAAAAATCTGGAAACAAATTAAATCTTATTTTAATAGCTCATTATTATTTTTACTTCCTATAACTGAAAATCCCTTATTCCCACCATACGAATTAGATAATAGGTTTTCAAGATGGAAGGACGTATACGCACAGTTGGAAAACTTTATATAGAAGAAGATACATTTGCCTCATTTGCATAGTTGCAGGAAAAATGTGGACTCCCCCGGAGTCATCATTATATGTTTCTGCAGGTTAGAGATTGTGTCCGTAGTTTTAACCGTACTTTCGCAAGAGCATCATCTTCACCCTTAGATAAGTTCCTTTCTCGGAATATAGGACAAGATATGAACATATCATACTTCTTTGAGTCATTACAGGCTATTAGCCTTTCTACTACTTCAGCTAAAGTAGCTTGGGAAAATGAGTTGGGGACCCCGATATCGGAGACGCTCTGGGACAATAGCTTAGAAGTTAATTCTTGCTCGATTAATTCTAGACACTGCATTATTCAATTCCGAACTATACATAGGCTCCATTATTCCAAATCCAAATTGCACAAGATATTTCCAGATATCTCTCCACACTGTGACAAATGCAATGCAACGGAAGCAAACCTATTACACAGCTTTGCCCTATGTCCTCAAATACAGAGATATTAAGATCTTTGAGATGCTCTCTGATATTTTGGACACCCAAATTGACCCTGACCCAGTAGTAATTATTTTAGGCATGTCAGACCCCATCTCCAACTTGACAAGCTCACAATGACATCTCCTTTCATATGGTCTGATTACAGCAAAGAAGCTGATCTTAACTCATTGAAACAAGAATTGACACACAGTCAATATAAAATCTGTGGATTGGTGTGTTGACGTTAGTGTAAAAAAAGTTTGAAAAAAAAATGTTTTGAAAAAAAAAAAAAAGTTTGAAAAAAAAAGTTTTTGAAAAAAAAAAGTTTAGGTCCAAAAATGTGTTAAAAAATCGACCTGATGGTGGCGCTATATGGGACAGATCCATGTCGATGAGATAAGTGTAGACATACTGTGTAGCGATTTGTGTGATTTTAGGGCAAAAACTGTAGGAGCAGTATTCAAAAATGTGTTTTAAAAAATTTGGCGGGGGTCCCTGGAGCTGCGGGGGTCCCTGGAAGGGTGGAGGTTGTGGATTGGCAGACAAGGATTGTGTGTGGAAAATTTCACATGGATAGGGGCAAAAAAGTGTGATGTGACGTGACAGACAGACTGACGGACAGACAGACAGGCGGTGGAGGTTTTCATAGTAACTGCGACCTGACGGTCGCAATTATAATCATTAGTATTGTTTATTTTAATTATTATTATTAAGGAACTCTAGAAATCTCAGTTGGAACTGTTACCCCAGTGACCCGATGCTGGATAAGCGGTTGAAGATGGATGGATGGATGGATGGATTATTTTAGAGTAAGCTACTTTATTTACCATTATTGTGTACTCCGCCACATGGGGAGCAATCTTCAATTCAATCTTCAATTCAAAGAAGCTTTATTGGCATGAGAACACAAACGTTTACACAGTGGTGGAAAAAGTACCTACATTTTTATAATTAAGTAAAAGTATCAATTCTGCAATGTAGAATCACTCTGTTACAAGTAAAAGTCCAGAATTAAAAATGTACTTGAGTAAAAGTACAAAAGTATTGGTATCCAAATGTACTTAAATTACCAAAAGTAAAAGTACAAAATGTTTGAAAATAGCAGATCTACAAGCTCACAACACGTCGCACCGCAATGCGTTGTGAGCTTGTAGATCGGCTATTTTCAAAAAGCCTTGGTATAACAAAGGGCTAAAGTGGTTTATGTATGTTTTAAACTTTAGTTAAAGTTAGATAAAGTACTATGTTCTATCCGTCTGTCTTTCAATGTTATATGAGATACTTAAAGTGTGGTTCCTGTGGAAATAAGCCTCGGCTTTCTAGGATCTCTAGTTGACCTTGTACCAGTGATTTGTACTGTCATGAAACTGTACTTTTTTCTATTGCAAACTTCTAATAAATTCTTCAATCAATCAATCAGTTATTGCTTTGTAGATTAGCATTATTGGGCTAAATGTAAAGACGCTACGCTGCGCCAACCGTGAATTCAACACAATCTGCTGTTGAGCAGTTTAACAAATTTGCTACGTACGTCTACACAGTGTTTGTGTAACTTCAGTCAGAAGATAATCTGACGGTTCTGAGTCTGACAGACTTAACCTCCTCGCGTTGTGAGCTTGTAGAAGAGCAAAAATAGAGTTGGGTCGCCGTTTTATTCCATGAGTATTAGCTAACGTTAGCGTTAGCCGTTAGCCACACAACCAGAATAGTCTAACTCAATTTTCCAACGGCGAGTGAACGATTGCATTCCGTGTCCTTCATGGATTTTTTCCCCCTGGCTGTCAATGTTTTTATTGTCCAAAAAGAAAACGTTCTGAACGTTAAAACTAGATAGTTTTACGATCATGACAATGTTAAGTCAATGCTAAGCAGGGACAACAAAGGACTGCTCGCATCTGGCTCAGGCAGGAAACGGAACGGTCCCGGATCCTTTTTTTCCAAACTCGAGAAGAAGAACAGCGCAAGGCCGCTCCCAGAGCCCTAGAATGGAGAGTTGCGTGTCCGCGGTGACACCACTTTCTGATTATACTGCTCTGGCCGCTCCCAATCATGAAACTAGCTTGGTTACCATGTGACATGCGACAGCCAATCGGCGTGTGTGTGTGTGTGTGTGTGTGTGTGTGTGTGTGTGTGTGTGTGTGGTGTGTGTGTGTGTGTGTGTGTGTGTGTGTGTGTGTGTGTGTGTGTGCATGCATGTCTTTACAGTATGTATGTAGGCTGTATACGTAGGTATTTGCTTGTATGTGTGCTTGCTTATGTTTATGTATGTATGTGTGTGCATGTATATGCATGTATGTGTATGTATGTGTATGTATATATGTATGTGTATGTGTATGTGTATGTGTATGTGTATGTATGTATGTATGTATATATGTATGTATATATATATATATATATATATATATATATATATATATATATATATATATATGTCATAGTATATTAGAGAAACAGCACATTCGAGACGCGGAGCACTCGTGGTGCGGCACGGGGCGGAGCAAGCGGTCGCCACAACAACGTACTCCAGGCGGTGCGCCGCTCTATTGTCCACGACACTGCGAGCGGCTACCGAAGCCCCCCTGTATCCACGAAGCCCAAACGAGTTACGAGGCCCCCCTGGGTCCACGAAGCCCCAAGCGGCGCGAAGGCCAGCGGACCTTGGTCCTGCTCTTCGCCCCCGAGCGCCGCAGGCGCGAGTGGCCGCGAAGAGCGGGCCAGGGCCGCGCGGCCGGCGGAGCGCCGCGCGAGTTACGAAGCCGTGGTGAATGCAATCGTTATATTTATGCCCAGGCCGTAAGGCCTGGGCAAGCGCACGTTAAACGCCCTGTCCAAGTGACTACAATGGAGCTAATGGCTAGGCTAGGCTAGGCTAGGCTAGGCTAGGCTAGTAAATAAAGAGTAAACACTTCCGGTCTGCGGCGAGTTCAAAGCGTGACGTAACTCTCTTATATACACTCTGGTGAATGGCAGAGCAGTGGCTGACGTCGCCATCTGGTGGTGATTAGTGTGTGGTGAACGTCAAAACGAGTGCTCCTTGACAACTTTTACTGGTTTCTTGAACATACTGTAACATATATATATATAACTTTGGATATGGATATGTGTATTTATGTGTTTTCTTCCATCATTATCTCATTATCTTTTTGTCTTACCATTTGTCTTTCTCTTCTCACCGTTATTATCTCTTATTTTATTTTATTTTCTCTGTTCTCTCTCCTCAGGCAATATCCTCTCTCTCTCTCTCTCTCTCTCTCTCTCTCTCTCTCTCTCTCTCTCTCTCTCTATTCTCATTATCTGGCAAGGGAAATGTGGCTCATCTGTCTTTAGGCTACCCACCCAAATCCTTGGGCCTATGGGGTTAAGGTTGAATGGGAGGGGTGGCTTTTTGTTTGCTGTTATGTTGTTGTCTATGTTTGTGTCATGTCTGTTCGTCCTGGCCTGTCTGTACATGTATGATCTATGTATTTGCTCAACTTACTGTTGTTTATTGATCTATTCTGGTGATTGGGACAGGAACGGTATTCTCTTAAAGTCATAATGGATAGTACGAAAGGACTTAAAATAATACATATGAACGTTAGGAGCCTCAGACCAAAAATGGATTCACTTCGGACATGGGTGGAACAACACAAACCTAATATAATTACATTATCAGAAACCCACCTCAATAAGAAGACACCTAATAACGAAATCAAATTAACAAATTATGTCCTTTACAGAGCTGATAGAGGTACGAGGTGTGGGGGTGTAGTCACTTATGTCTCATCTAATCTTGCTTCTGAGCTTATTGTACCTGCTGTTGAGCCTTTACATTTTGAAAGTATTTTTGTTAAAGTCAATCTACACGAAAGTAAATACATAACCATTGGAAATATTTATAGACCCCCTTCAGCTCCTGCTGAATCTTTCAATTGTATTGTATCCACCATAAATTCGATTAAAGATAAAAATGAATTTGTACTATTAGGTGACTTTAACAAAAACTGGTTGGAAACATCTTCTAATAGTGCAAAAACTATTATTAAAAATCTGAACCTAACACAGCTAATTAATGAACCCACTAGGGTTACACCCACAAGCCAATCCCTACTTGATTGGATTCTGGTAACACATCCAAACAGAATAATCAAATCAGGGATTATGTCTGACTGCCTCAGTGACCACTGCGCTGTATTTTGCATTTGGAAAATTAAATTACCCAAACTCCCCCCAAAATTAATCAGAATTAGGCAAGATAAGAAAATCAATGTTGATTCATTCATTAATGATCTTATTTCTGTTAATTGGGACCGGTACCAAATCATTTCTAATGTTCATGATGCGTGGTCATTTTTACACTCTGAACTCACAAATATTATTGATAAACATGCCCCCTTCAAAACTGTCAAGGTCAAGGGTAGCCATCTACCATGGATAACATCTGAACTTATTAGCACCTTCAAGCAGAGAGATAGGGCATGGGCTGTGTATCGTAGAACAAGGGAACCTGCCGACTGGGAGAAATACAGACTGCTTAGAAATAAAAGTAAAATCATGACCAGAAACTCAAAATCAAACTATTACAACGTATCCCTTACCCAGGATTCTAACAATCCTAAACAATTTTGGAAAAAAGTAAAAACATTAACCAATGCATCCGAAAAAACTGATCATCATAATAAGTTAAAAGTCAACAACACAATACTACACAATCCTCTCTTAGTAGCTCAAGCTTTCAATCAACATTTTTCCTCAGTCTGTACTCCTACTACGCCCGCTTCCTATGTTGTTTCTAACAATACACCTCCCTGCCACAGCACATTTCATTTTAAAAGAATTACACCTGTTGAGGTTCTGAATGCCATCAAAGACCTTAAAGTAAGCAGTGGCCCCGGCCTAGATGGTGTTGAAAGCAAATTCCTTAAACTTGCTCAACACATTCTCATGTACCCTCTCTGTGATCTTTTCAATCTATCTCTCTCAACCCACGACATACCCTCTATCTGGAAGTGGTCACGTATCACTCCACTGCACAAAGCTGGTAATGAACTGGATCCCAACAACTACAGACCAATCTCAATTATCTGCTCAATAGCTAAAGTTTTTGAAAAATTAATTTATATTCAACTGTCCAATTATCTTTCTAAACACAATATTCTATCACCTTCTCAATCTGGTTTTCGTTCAAATCATTCTACAACTACTGCTCTAATAAAACTCACCAATGATATTTACTCTTCATCAGGCAATAGCGAACTCACAGGTGCAATTTTCATAGACCTTACCAAAGCATTTGATTTGGTTGATCACTATCTTCTACTAGACAAACTCTATTCTATCGGACTGTCACATAATGCCCTACTGTGGTTCAACTCCTATTTACATAATAGAAAACAATGTGTTGTCATCCAGGGCAGTACTTCAGATTTAGCAGTGCAGGAACGTGGTGTGCCTCAAGGCTCAACCCTAGGTCCACTTCTCTTCTCCATCTTTATCAATGATCTTCCTTCAATCTTCTCTGACTGTAATGTTCAACTCTATGCAGACGACACAGTTATATACACATCAAAAACCAACTTATTACAAATTCAGTCATCACTTCAACTAAACTTCAATACTCTTGAATCATGGCTTTCAGATAATAAATTAATAATCAACAAAACTAAAACAAATACAATGCTCTTTGGGACGGCTCAGAATATTAAATCACAAACTCAAAATCAATCATACAATATTTCTTGTCTTGATGGTACAATACTGCATAGAGTTGATCAAATTAAATATCTTGGACTCTGGCTTGATTCATGTCTATCATTTAAATGTCATATCGATCACATCATTAGGAAAATCAACTTTAGCACTGGTGTCCTCTACCGTAACAAAAAATGCTTTACACATACAGTCAGAAAGAAACTTGTTCAACAACTCATACTTCCAATTCTTGATTATGCTGATGTGGTCTATCAAACGGCTCCCAAAACAAACCTTCTTCCACTTAACTCAGTTTATAACCGTTTATGCAGATTTGCTCTTGATTCTCCATATATGACCCACCACTGCACCCTGTATGAAACTCTCAATATACCATCTCCCACATTAAGAAGACAGCAGCACTGGCTGCAGTTCATTTTTAAATGTTATCACTTTCATTATCCACAGTACTTAAAACAATATTTCGAACGTTTGACTACCACACATCAGCTAAGACATTGTTCACAGATTTATTTTGAAGTTCCGGTTGTGTCGACATCAGTTGCTAAAAAATCATTTATGTTCAAAGCTCCTTCAGATTGGAACAACCTACCTGTTCATATCCGTTCAATAACATCTTTTAAACTGTTTAAAACCACACTGTCCTCTCACTTTGAGACCACCTGTTCATGCTTTAACTAATCATCATGTTTTGCTCATTCATCACTACAATAGATCTATAACGAAATGATTATATATGTGCTATATGTGTACTTTTGTGGCTGTTTGTTGTGTATGTTTTGTTTTGTTTTGTTTACTGTTTTGTTTACTGTTCTGTTTGTTTTGTATGTTGATCGAATTGTCTGTACACTTCTTGTCTAAATGTGAAAAAAAGTGTATTTTGTAGAAGGAGCTCCTTGAAAACGAGATGGTTCATCTCAAGGGGTTAATCCTAAATAAAGAATTTCAATATAAATAGGTCGCCTAGGTCGCCTGAATGTCTCAGGACAATCGCACGTCTTTAATGTAATCTGTTCCACAGATTTAAAAAGGCTTAACGAAATGACTAGTACACTTCATCTTGAGAGAACTCAGTATTCACTTAGAGACAGAGAGGCACAATTTGATAAGATCTGGCTGCCCCTTGTCCGTTACCTGAGTAGAAGGAACTAAAGATTCAGATGACGATGATATTTCAAACTGACTGTCTATTCTAATGCATGTACATGGTTCTCGTATGTACATTGAAAAATTCATTTTGACTCTATTGTGCATTAAGTCACTGAGCAGTAGGGGTGGGAGAGAATGCTCAGTGAGCACATTACCACGGCACTAGATGCTCCTCTATCCTTAGGAGCATAGGCGATTCTAGCCTCTTCCAGCAGGGGGTGCACGACCTCTATTACCTCATGCACGCGCGCGCGCGCACGCGAAAAAAATTGCGGATATTAGCGGTTTTGTAATGTTGTTTTAGCGGATTTCTGCAGTTAATTTTGTACCCAAATGTAACACAATATAAACAAAAAAAAGTGTAAAACAGGTGCTTCTTTTTCTAGACACCATATGTCTATCTATAGGATTTATTTACTTATTTTGCAGACAGAGGCAGCACAGCCAGGACATATAAAGCCAAACATCAAGTTAATCATCATTCATCAAGCAATCAAGCAGTCATTTACATTGGTGGTGTGGCACAACCACACCACCAAAGATCCATAACCAGCAGCTACCAATATTTACAAGCAAGTGAAGCAAGCATGCGCGCTCGCTCGCGCGCGCGCACACACACACACACACACACACACACACACACACACACACACACACACACACACACACACACACACACACACACACACACACACACACACACACACGGAGGAGAAGAAAACAGGCTGGCTAACTCCACAGTGAACAGATAGTTAAATAAAGCCATGTCTTACCTTAAGAAAATGACAAGAAAATATCCAATGTTATATTGAGGTGCCCAGAAGAAAGTGTTATTCCTTGGAGGCACAGAACACATCGTGTAATCCAGCCTCGTTGAGCAGCGCCGAAAACTTTAGTTCACGTATGGTAAATGTAAAAGCTATCCACATGTCCTATGGATGTCTGTAGTTAACCCCAGGTAGCATATTCCACTGTGAAACAACTGTTTAATTCTGTTATTTAGATAAATCTGCAGGTGTCATCATCTGCCGTTTGTTTTTCAGCTGTGCTGTCAGAGACGTTCAGACAGTCACTGTGATTGGTTGAGAAACCAGTAGTCCTATTACCTCCCGCCCCCCATTTGCTGTGATTGGTTTAGAAGTCATGCTATGGGTGCTTCAAAGGGTCAAAAAAGGCGAATTTGAGATGTTCTTCTTCTTAATGTTAACGTGTTTATTATGATCAAAAAAATCAAAATGGCCGCCTGGCGGCCAGGGGGTGCACGTGCACCCTAGGACACCCCTTAAAATCGCCTATGCTTAGGAGACTTTGGCTTAACTCATTGAGTTTTAAATCATTAAACTTTGAGGCTAATCTGCCATGGTATATTACGATTGTCTTCCCATTTAACAGCTTTCGTGCCTCCGGAGATCTCAGACTTTTGGTCTTTTTAATGTGAGCACATTAATTTAGCCGTTTGCTACTGGAGGAACGATCCGTGGTTGTGCAAAGCACTTCTCCATCTGGTTCAACTTCTTCTTCTGCAAGGAAAATGGGATTATCTCTGGTTCTAGGTTTCCACAGTGCCCAGAGGCCAGAGTCCATTCACACACTGTTCAGGGGACACTATGTGAAGCTACAACAACCGGAGAAATATTTTTTTTTTTCTTTCCCGTCCACCACAATCATGATTGTGTCCACACAGATACGGACACACACGTGCTCGCGATTGCCCTCGAAAATATGGTAAAAACACTGAAAACCCCTGGCAGAAGCTACTGGATGAATTAATTAAAACCTGGTCGAGAGTTTAAAGTGGTCGCAGCATGTCCACTGTCCATCGTGCATGTCCAGCGGTTGCACCATCCACGTGCATGCCACGGTACATGTCTGTACAGAAAAGATTGCATGTGTGTGTGATGAAGCATCTCAAGGCTACTAGCGAGCTAGCTAGCATAGTTTTCAATGGAGGCACCAGACAGGATCAGCAAACAGAGAAAGATAAATCTTTCTGTGAATTTTACATGGGAGCCAATGGAGATTCAGTTTTTTGATCCAGCCTACTTATTGTTTCCGGTTCAGTCTAGAGGTAGAGTGTCTAGCGGGGGTCCGCACCATCACGACTTTCAATTAATTGAAATAAAACAAATAACTCGCCAATGCGGCAGGTTGAACAAACAAATAGATCTTGTCATACTCGTCACGTGGCAGTCTGTATTTATAACTGTCACAAATGCCCTTTTATTTACGTTTATAGTTGTATGTAATTGTATGTTTTCTATATATGGACTGCATGAAGACATTCTTTCATTACTTCACTGCTGTCCGAGTCTGATGGTGGGAGTGGCGAGAAACAACTAAGGAGAATGAGATGGAGGTTTGACGTGGAAACAGGTCAAAACTATTTGTGACGTGTTGGACAGCTGGGGCTTGTTCATAGGTGGCAAGAACACGACTGTGATATGATGTTTCTTCCCAGACATATCACAACTGTTTAACCTTTAACACTCCTTGGTTTTTACCGGCTCTGCTCCGTTTACACCTGCTTCTGCCTGTGATCTCTTGAGGTGCAGCGTGGCTCTGCCCGGACCCGATAAAATTCTGTAGGCCTGTATTTAAAAATCATGTGGTGTTTAGGTATTTAAGATAATCTTATAAGTGTGTCTGTGTCTCCACAGAGAGAGGACTGAGGAGCCGTCCAGGTGTGATGTACAACACGAGACACACTCAGGTGCATTTTTAGAACTTTTTAATATTTCTTTAATTAGTATATATTTCTGTCTATGGAACATCAATAATCATTCGTTAATGTGTTAATGTGTGTGTGTGTGTGTGTGTGTGTGTGTGTGTGTGTGTGTGTGTGTGTGTGTGTGTGTGTTTATAAAACATCTATATGCAAAATAACATTTTACGACTGATGTTTTCTCTCTGCAACTGTAAATTGAAAACAATGTATTTTCATGTTACAGTGGGTGGCAGTCTGCAGGAGGTTTTAGAGACACATATGATCAGTGAGACAATTATTCTAGAACGTAAGAGAGAATACCTCACTGGAACCGAGTCTGAAACCCCCTTCAGCAAGATCTACGCAAAGCTCTACCAAACAGAGGGAGATAATGCCAATATCAATAAGCAACATGAGGTGTGGCAGCTTGAGAGGGCATCCAGGATGGAGACCCGCCCTGATAAGCCAATAAAGTGCTCTGACATCTTCAAAAGCACCAGAAACCCCATCAGATTAGTTCTGACAAAGGGCATTGCTGGCATTGGAAAAACCTTCTCTGTGTACAACTTCGCTCTGGACTGGGCGCTGCGCAAGGCCAATCAAGACATCACACTCCTGATTCGGATCTCGTTCCGGGAGCTGAACTTGGTTGCACGTGATCATTACAGTCTTCTCGAACTGATCCATGTTTTCCATCCAGCATTAAAGGAGCTGACAGCAGAGCAACTTGTTGCATGTAATCCTGTCTTCATCTTGGATGGATTAGATGAAAGCAAACTTCCGCTACACTTCCGCAAAAATGGGAATGTTGATGATGTCGAACTGACAACTTCAGTGGATTTGTTGATGACAAACCTCATCAACGGGACACTCATGCCCTCAGCTCAACTCTGGATAACTACCAGACCTGCAGCAGCTTCTAAGATCCCTCCTGAATATGTTGACAAGGTGACAGAAGTACGAAGCTTCACAGATCCACAGAAGAATGAATACTTTGAGAAGACGAGTGATAAGGAGCTGTCCAGCAGAATCATTTCACACTTGAAGAAGAGAGCATCAAGGAGCCTCCACATCATGTGTCACACTCCACTCTTCTGTTCCATCACTTCTACCGTTCTGAAGAAGATGTTGGAGACAGATACGACAGGAGAGCTGCCAAAAACCCTAGTTGAGATGTACAGCCGCCACTTCCTGTCGATGAAGGGGAGGATGAAGTATGATGTGAATCAACTGGAGCGTTTTCTTCTGAAACTGGGTAAACTGGCGTTTGAACAGCTGGAGAAAAACAATCTCATTTTCTACCGAGAAGACCTGATGGCTTGTGGTCTTGATGTCGCAGACACCACACTGTTCTCAGGAGTGTGCACAGAGATCTTCAAGAGTGAGAGTGGGCTCTTCGAGGAAAAGGTCTTCAGCTTCGTTCATCTGAACATTCAGGAGTTTCTGGCTGCAGTGTACCTGTTACGCTGTTACAATGATGGGAACATGAAGATAGTGGAGAAATTCCTGGAAGATTCTGATTCTAAAAATGGCGATAAAGAAGATGAAGAGCATGATCATCAACATGATGAAAAAGAAGAAAAAGAAGAAGAAAAAGAAGAAGAAAAAAGAGAAGAAAAAGAAGAAAAAGAAGAAAAAGAAGAAAAAGGAGAAGAAAAAGAAGAAGAAAAAGGAGAAGAAAAAGAAGGAGAAAAAGGAGAAGAAAAAGAAGGAGAAAAAGGAGAAAATGAAAACGAAGATGATGATGATGATGATAAAGAAGATGAAGATAACGACAGTCACATGTCCCAGGATGTCTTCCTGGACAAAGCCATGCTTAAATCCCTGAAGAGTGAAAACGGCCACCTGGACCTCTTTCTCCGCTTCCTCCATGGCCTCGTACTGCAGTCCAATGAGGGTCCGTTAGGAGGCCTTCTTGGTCAAATAAAGAGCAGCCCAGAGAGCATTCAGAAAACCATCAAGAACCTGAAGGAGATGAACATCTCTGGTGCCTACAACCCTGACAGATGTATCAACATCTTCCACTGTTTGATGGAGATGAATGATGACTCCGTACATCAAGAGATTCAACAGTATCTGGAGTCAGGGGACAGATCACAGACGAAACTCACTGACACCCAGTGTTCAGCTCTGGCCCACATACTGCTGATGTCAGAGAAAGTTCTGGATGAGTTGGACCTGGACAAATACAACACATCAGAGAGAGGCCGACAGCGACTGATCCCAGCAGTGAGGAACTGCAGTAAGGCGCGGTCAGTATTCATGTGAATTGAAACATGTTAGAATGGATGAAATAATATAAAAGTTATTTAAAATATATTGGCAAATAATGTACACTGTTATGTCAAGTATCAGCTAAGCATATTTTGTCTATTACCATGAGAAATGTCACAGCTTGTTCCGTGTTCGTGTAGATGTGTATGTACACTGTGGTTCTATGGGTTTGTCACTCTGACATCATGCTCTGATGTCACTGTGATGTCATGGGAACCACTCTTAACAGAATGGGTTTGCCGCTCTGACATCACGCTCTGCCTTGATGTCCCTTTTATGCCCGTAAATGAAGATCGCTGATGTCATCACAAGTCACACTTGCAAATTAATTACGTCCTTGTCCGTTTAATGCCCATATATGGTGATCCCTGTCCCGATGTCATCAATATTAACTCGGGTTGCCCAGGAGGTGTCTACACGCCAATCTCTTTGATGTCGCTGGAGGCCCACAACGCGTTGACGTGTTTACTGTATTTACAGTATTAACTTTAAACCTCACCTTTAGGTTGGGGCTGCGCCTGGATGTAGCCCATTAGCCGCTAGTCGCTTCGAGTCGACGCTGAGAGCATCGCGCGGCTGTTTTTCTCCGTATACTCCAATGCATTTCCCCATCTTTAACGCCCTTTATCTCTGATGTTTGTTTTATGGCTAAAACTGTGGCCGCGTGCGACAAAATGTCCAAATGTTGATCGGCAATGAACAGCTATGATCAACACTAGCCCATCCAGTAAGTTACACAATAACATCCTGTCTGCGCTCATGTGACCAAGTGACGTCATTACGCATGCATTGACGCAGCAGGGCCGGATTCACCACAATGGTGGTGGGCCTGGGCGCTTAGAGGGGATAAATGGGCAAATCCAGGAGCACCCGATGTGTTAAGGGCATATCTGGGAATGCCCATATTTGGTAATGCCTATGGGCATGTTCTGACATCACATTGTTGACTATCATGCAGGGGTCTCCATATATGGGTAACTGGTCCGATATACATCACTGGCCAGATGGCCAAGAATGTGTGTGCGTGCGTGCGTGCGTGCGTGCGTGCATGTTAGGGCATTCACCGAATATTCGAGTATTCAGGTATTTGAATACCAACTCACTATTCGAGTACTGTAAATCAAAGTCGAGTATTCGCCAATATTAATTTTAATATTATTTTCTTTTTTCTTTTTTTTCATGACTAGTTCTACAGCAGACATGCAGCTGCATGCGATCTCTGGTGTTAGTATTTATCTTAATCCATTCATGGTTGACTGTTGTCAAATCATACAGTATCACACTGTAGCCTATGTGATGATGTGCCGTCATATACGCAGCCGGCCCGTCACCATAGATGGCACAGTCACTCAGTGTAGGAGGGGAGGGGCACTCCAGACCACAGCAGCATTCTAGAACAAGCAAGCTCAATGTTCATTGCTAACAAAAGTGTGTAATATTTTAGGCTACTTTACTTACTATTACTACGTACTATTGCTTACTAGTTTGGTAGAGTAACAGACACTCGTAACTCTTGTCGAGTATATCCAGTTTAGAGGACACTCACCGCAACTTGCATTGATGTCATGCTTCATATTCAACTTTATCTTTTCCAATAATGGTACACTAACGGGTCGTGAGTTTCGCAACACGGATTGGAGTGGAATTGATTGTGATCTTGTAAAGCTTGTGTGTTACATATACTGTATACAGGGCTCGAAATCACCAGGTAAAATGTTTAACTGGTAGCACTGGTGCAACCAGTTTCAAATTTTAGGAGCACCCACCAAAATGGAAGGAGCACCAATATATTATCGATGTTTTTAGATTAATAAAAAAAAAAAACAATATGTCATGAAATGGTGAAAGGAGCCTTACAAATATATTGTAGGCCACCTCTGGGGCTTTATGCAATAACTGTACGACAGATGAGACCCCTCCGCTGATTCCAATCACAACTTCATCTGTTTTGTTAACTGTGGCTTCATAGCCTATTTGGATAATATATTTTGAATTTCTAAGCTTATAAAATAATTGCAACGTAAATATAACATGGTGAGGTGGGTGTATGCCATTGCCATGACATTATATTGCACTTCAAATGTGGACAATGAATATTATCATCTGAATATTTACAGTTTTTAAATTTGCCTCAGCAGCTTGTGTTCCTATTATCTTTGCCTTGCTATCTCTCTCACACACACGCACACGCACCATGTGTAAAGTAACTAATTACATGTACTTAAGTGAGGTATTTGTACTTTACTTGAGTATTTCCAATTTCCAATACTTTTACTTCTACTCCACTACATCTCAGAGGAAAGTATTGTACTTTTACTCAACTACAATACTATGAAAGCTTTAGTTACTAGTTTGATTATTATTACAAAACACACGATAAACACTTCAGCCATATATTTCGGCCATTTGAAAATAACAGATCTACAAGCTCACAAGGCCTAGCATGGGATATTTCTGCACAACAATGAGTACTTTTACTTGAGTACTTTTACTTTTGTACTTGAAGTGATTTTGATACCAATACTTTTGTACTTTTACTCAAGTAAATTTCGGCCATTTGAAAATAGCAGATCTTCAAGCTCACAATGCGTAGCATGGGATATTTCTGGACAACAATGAGTACTTTTACTTTTATACTTTAAGTATATTTTGAAGCCAATACTTGTGTACTTTTACTCAAGTATTTTTTTTATCCCCGACTTTTACTTGTAACAGTTTTTCTACAGTGCAGTGCAGTATTGATACTTTTACTTAAGTAATCTGAGTACTTTTCCATCCCTGACAGATGCACGCAAGCACGTGCAGGCACACACACACGAGAGAGAGAGAAAGTGCTCCGGTCAGCCCCGTTCTCTGTGAAGAGCGTCCGCGATGCAAAAGCATCACATCGGATTGTTTCTCAAATTAGAAATACTTGAAATATAGTTTATTAAAGTTGGCTGAGCGCTGGAATGTCGGCGATCAGCGTTGCCCCGCCACACTCCATTGTGTCAATAAGAAAACTAGCTATTATTATTAGCATCTAGAGCTACTGCTGCAGCTCAGACTCAGAGCAGTGTGTTTACACGGTGGAACTTGTGAAAGGGAGCGCTCATTATGGCTCACTTGACTGGTCGTTTCTGGTCGCACCACAGTAATTAGTTGTAGTCGCACTGGTGCTCCCAATAATATTTTTAGGTCGCACAGATTACATTTTAGGCGCATTTGCGACCAAAATGGTCAATTTCATATAGCCTGTAATCATAAGAGTCACACCAGCCTTCATTAACATTGGAATAAGTCTCTGACTCTCAGTGCATATTAACCTTCCCAAGCCACAGGGAGCCCCTTAAAAACCCCTGAACAGAAGTACTGCAGCTCAATCTTCTATTTATTTATAAACATGTTTAAAAAAAGCAATGCACCAAATGATAACAACACGTATTGGAGCGCTCGGTACGAGCGGACGATACGTGTACAAAGTACGATTTGGGGCCGCGGACTTACTTGCGAGACGCAGAAGGGACATCTCCTCCACTCATTTGCGTGCGGTGAAACGGGGAAAACAGAGATAAAAAACGGCGCCCAAAAGTACATTACGTCCTCGATCCACGCACAGCGATCTAAACACATGTAATCCACTCATTGTGAAGCCTTGATTTCGTCTTTCGTCTGATCGAAAAAGACTCAGAGACACGCTGGGCTAACGGCTAGGGTGACCAGATGTCCCCCTTTGCGAGGGACAGTCCCACATTTCCATGACTTTTCAGGCGTCCCCCAAATTGAGACTCTGTCCCACATTGTGACTGGCAGGTGTTGATATAGGTGCGCTGATTGTTGCTGAAGCTCTTTAACATGAGCTCACAGCAAGCTAGACTGGACCACATTGGAATACTATATTAATATGTTATAGGGCATTCCATTGTAATGTAAATCTCTCATTGTCTCTTTTTACCTGCAAGATATGTTTTTAAGACTGTTATTAAAATAACAAGAGAAATATCCCCTATGGGGGGTAAATAACAAATTAATAGGCAGTATTAGGGCTAGGTCGAATATGACATCAAAGCATAAGCATTTATTAGCAACTTAAGTAATAATTTGCTATTAACTCCCTGCCCGCCTGTCCCACATTGTCCCACAAAAGTGGTACTTCTGTCCCTCAAATGAACAGTTTGGATCTGGTCACCCTACTAACGGCTCCTGCTAGTATAGAGAGAGACGTAATGGCGCCTGTGCATTCTGCTGGGTCCAGTTGCAGATGACGTCACATGATTACTTAAACATTAACCCTTCACATGGATCCTTAAAGAGACAGAGAACGACCGGCGACCGTTTTTTTTTTTTTTAATTATCATTAATTTCATTTTTAACGACCTAGTACGGGAAAAGACGGTCGGCTAATTGAGCCGACCGGACAAGTACGGGCAAGTACGGCCGGCTTGCAAATGGTCTGCTAAGTAGCGTAGGTGTTAACGACATGTGTGTGAAGTCATTAACATAACGTGAATCCCATCAAACAATCACTAAAAGCCTGGATCCCGATGCTAAACTATCACCAATACAACACTGCTTGTAACGAACGAAGGATGGACAGTATAAACTTGGTTGTTGTTGAAAATAGATAGGATAGGCTTGAACAGTTATTTTCTGAGTTTTTCCAAGTAAAATGAACTTGTTTGTCGTCGCAAGTTTCATCAGCATGTTTATGCTATGTTCAGTCATAACACAATGTAGCGTGTCAAAAATAGCAGATCTACAAGCTCACAACGCGTCTATCCGCGATGCATTGTGCATTTGTAGGTCTGCTGCTTGAGTTCCGCTTCCACCAGTAAAAAACCTCTCACAGCCAATCGGTGACTATTATTTCATGAACCCTGCCTTTTGTCCCACCTACAACAGTTAACCCGTTAATTGCTGGTTTTTTTCAAGGCTTGCAAAAGAGCGTTTTAATGATTGATTAGATTACAAAAATATGATATTTCACCCGTCGAATACTCGACTAATCGAATACCTTTAGGGTCGATTATTAAAAATCACTATTCATGAATGCCCTAGTGTGTGTGTGTGTGTGTGTGTGTGTGTGTGTGTGTGTGTGTGTGTGTGTGTGTGTGTGTGTGTGTGTGTGTGTGTGCGCGCGTGCGCGCGTGTGCGCACACACACGTGTGCTTGTAAGTCTGTGTGGCAGCCCTACTATGAACAGCAAAACAGTTTTATAGTTTTATTTGTATATAGTAATATATTATAGCATTATTATATTATATTACTAAGGTTTGTAGAAGTGACAGCAGTAGTTGTAGTAATAACTAGAATGGTACAATTTTGATATTGTTATTGTTATTATTATTACTACACTTAAGGCATTGAAGTCGCAGTATAAAACTAAGATAAAGCTTTGTTAAAAGCCCACGGCTGCCCCTCATGACTGACACAGCTCTGGGTAGGCAACCTGGCCTGACAGGGATCTGCACATAAACTCATTGCTACGTATTTAAATGTAAAACTAACACATTTTCCTATTTAATCTGTAATTACAGACTTGTTGACTGTAACATCAATGAGACACACTGCGAGGTTCTGTTCTCAGCCATCAGCTCTAAACCCTCCTACTTGGTAGGGCTTGACTTAAAGGGATATTTCACTTTCAAAAAGACTTTTGGTCATTTTATCATCTAATCAGGCTTTTATGAACACCATGAACAGATTATAATTTGCTTGATTCAATATTTAGTTATTTGATGTAAATGTTATCAGGAGGCTTGATCCAGAGCCTCTCCACATACACACACATTGTAACTTCAAACTCAAACTTTAATCATGATAGATTCATTAAAAACACCCATTATATTTTTCTGGTGACTCATACTACCCTCCTAATACGTGAGCAGGCCGTGTTTTTTCGATAACTTTTTTCATTTATTTTTAATAATTCTTTGGGAAAATGAAAAATATTTAATACAAAAAATAATTATTAGAAATAAATAAAAAAAGTTATCGAAAAAACATGGCCTGCTCACGTATTAGGAGGGTAGTTTGAGTCACCAGAAAAAATAAAGGGTGTTTTTAATGAATCTATCATGGTTAAAATGGAGTTTGAAGTTACAATGGGTGTGTATGCGGAGAGGAACTGGGCCTGAGGGCCTGATAACATTTACATCAAATATCTAAATATTGAATGAAGCAAATTAATAACTGTCCAGGGTGTTCATAAAAGACTGATTAGACGATACAATTACCAAAAGTTTTTTTGAAAGTGGAATATCCCTTTAAGTAACAACATCCTACCGTCAGCAGGAGTCGAGCTTCTCTCTAAAGGACTGGAAAGTAAACATTGTGAACTGAAGTCTCTGAGGTCAGTAGTCTTGAAGCTTTTCAACCATGATTGTATCCCTCTCTTGCAGTTTTGTTTAGCTGTGGCAGAATGCATATAGGACACAACAGTGGGCTCTGGGTTTTTACCACTGTACCATCCATCCAGCCCCCAGGCTGAAACAGTTTAAACAGATAAAGTTGACATTACAGTTCTTATCCATTATGTATTATTGGATAATGAAATTATATAAAAAAAAGCTTAAAGGCATACCATGTAACTTTCCCAAGTAGTGGTAGTGGTCACTAGCGGTATTGCAGGTACCGGTATTCCCCAATTCAGCAGCGAAGTGTGATGTCACTTCCGTGAAATGGCGTGAAATGTCGCCCTCTACGGGGTTCATGCTGGTATTGTTTTGTATTCAAATCGCCATTGAGGAATTTGCGATCACCGCATATAAGAACTGTGTTAAAAATATAAACACACCATGTGCGCGGACATGCTCTCAGCGACAGTCTGTCCCAGACACGAGTGTCTCTCTGTAGTTTCCAACATTTAGGACAGCGTTGATTACATTTTCTCTGACAACAGGCTATATCAGATATGAATGAATATCATAAACTATGCAGAACCCAACCGCTGACAGAAACGCGCACATGGTGTGTTTATTTTTTTAACACAGTCCTTATATGCGGCAATCGCAAATTTCCCAATGGCGATTTGAATACAAAACAATACCAGCATGAACCCCCTAGAGGGCGTCATTACGCACAAATGACGACATGGCTTCGTTTCTCTATAAGCTTTGATAGGAAGACAACCAATAAAGCTAGCATTTGTAAAACAAACAAAGCAAATACAAAAAAGGGAAAATAATTATGGGGGAGGATAAGCCTAGCTGGAGCTAGACTTCATCCCCACACATGTTAAAACCTATGGTTAAAACATGGAGGGGATCTATACGCAGTTACTAGTTAGCTGCATAGTATATAGGCTGGCCCCAGGCTAACTCAGCGCTGTTACCGAGTTATGTGCCGTTATGGACAGAATAGTAAATATTCGTCCCCCCGACTTTCGGCGGGGGGATAGCTACAAGCTAAGCTACCATTCATAAACATTGAAAGTTTGGGGGAATGGTGCATCGCCGCGGTATTGACTCAGAGAACACAATATGATTGCAAATGTAAGAGTAGCCCAGAGTCAATAACAATGTCTTAAGGAGATTCGGATGTATTCAAATTCAAATAGGTCTACTTGTGAATGAACACACACACAAAGGGCTATTGAATAAACAGGACGGTCGTCAGAGGGCTACTGCTACGACATCCTTTGACCAGCGTTGCTATCCATCGTATACATTGACTAAATTCTATACCAACGTATGGTATGCACTTGCACTAAAAGTACAACAATGACAAAGAGCAAGTATGTTTATTTTTTACAAACTTACCAGTTCAAAAGAAAAAGAGCCAGTTTCCAATCAGTGGGGAAGTTTTTTTCTTTCCTCAACTTTTGCCACCTCTCCTATATGAAGCAGATAAATCCGTGATTTCTGCCGTAGCTGGTCATATTCATTTTGTTTTTGAATATAGTCCCGTGTTTTTTTCCTTTTTGTGGGTGGAGGATTAGTTCCAGGGAGCTCAGGTTTTTTCGGCTGTTGCTTCTCCATAGTTCAGCTCCAGAATAACTACAACCAGGCCAGCCTGTGCTAGCGTAATGGCTGATGTTATTTGCAAAGCCTCTAGTTACTTCCGGAGAACACGCGCTGTGATTGGCCAGAAGTATGATCCGGGACAAGGCGGATACGGATTCAGATGCAGATTACGTCATTTTGGCGCGAGATCCGGTCCACGGTAAGGATCGCAGTTTACATATATAGAGAAGGCTTTACAGGCTGAAATTCACGGAGCGGATCTTCTAAAACTTTTGTGATTTAATAGTTAGGACAATTTTAAGATTTGTTTTATAAAAAAAGTTACATAGTACAACTTTAATTCAATTTGACTTTATAAAAGTGAAACCCACAATGTGTTTTATATCTTCACCATTTGAAACAGGGATTAAGTTACTAATTCATTACTGCAAGTTTTCCCTACTTTTTTCCCTACTGGCTTACACCGTAGCACAAATGGGTCCATTTGGTTCCATCTGTACACTCTCATGGGGTCTAATCAAGTACATAGTTACTACTGGCATAATACCTTAGATGAAAAATGTTGCTAGAGTAACAGTAAAGCTAACCTAAAATCAAAATGACTTTAATAAAAGTTATTATTCATATTGAAGAGGAAATATGCCACTCTTAATTATTAATTGCGACCGTCAGGTCGCAGTTTAGTATCAAAACCTCCACCGGCCGTCCGTCCGTCCGTCCGTCCGTCCGTCGGTCACACGTCACACCTTTGCCCTGCTCATATCTCCGCATCAGTATGACATCACACTGCTTCGTGTGTGCCGTCAGGGTCATTTGTGTACGGTGTGATGTCATACTGATGTCAGCAGTGTGATGTCATACTGATGTCAGCAGCTATGTCTCTATATATGGAGTTATATGTTGTTCGTGTCCAAATATGGGGCTTGTGAGGTCAGACTTAGTGAGATTCGTCGGTTATATTTGTGGAGATAAGCGACCAACGGTCGCTTATCTCCCGATTAGGGAGTCTTACTGGTATTATCTATCTATAAATGCGAGAAGTCTCTGCGTGTGTGTCTGTCTGTCTGTAATCCGCGTATCTCGAGAACCGTTCGTCCCACCGGCTTCAGATTCGGCACGCGCGTTCCCCGCCGCGGCACGGAGTGCAGTGCCGGGTCTCGACCCGACCCGACGCGCGGTTTTCCCGAACCGGCGAGAAGCGTTCGGAATCTCCTTATGCGGGGTTGATTGTTGACATCAGGCTGTTCCGGAGGAAATCGGCGAAAGCTCTGACTCATTGTGACATCACTTCATAAAAGGCTCTGACATCACGTACGCCACATGAGTCAACAAAAAATCTCTGTGAGTGTGCAGAGATCTTCATATATGGGCATAAGTGGACAAAGACAAACAGATGGTCAAAACGGGTCCTATGACAACAGGTATATTGGGGTTTGCATTAAAGGGTGGGGCATTCATGGGGTTTGCATTAAAGGGTGGGGCATTCATTCCCTATTTCAAATTCGGCACACGCGTTCCCCACCGCAGCAGGTAGTGCAGTGCTCGGCCTCGACCCGACCCGATACACGATTTTCTGGAACCAGCACGAAAGGTTCGGATTCTGATGTCTGACATCAGGATTTTCCGGAACTGGCACTGTGTCTGCATAGATCTCCATATATGGGCATAAAATGGATGCAGACAGACAGATACAGATATCTCCATATATGGGCATAAATGGACACAGGCAAACAGATGGTCAAAGATCTCCATATATGGGCATAAAGTGGACGCAGACAGACAGATACAGATATCTCCATATATGGGCACAAATGGACACAGGCAAACAGATGGTCAAAACGGGTCCTATGACAACAGGTATAATGGGGTTTGCATTAAGTTTGTCTCCTCCTCCATCTGTTTGTCTGTGTCCCTTTATGCCCATTATGGAGATCTCTGTATCTGTCTGTGCCTCCGACAGTGCCAGTTCCCCCTTTAATGCAAACCCCATTATACCTGTTGTCATAGGACCCGTTTTGACCATCTGTTTGAAAAAGCGACAGAGATCTCATATATGGGCATAAAATGGACGCAGAATCACAAAGATCTCCATATACGGGCATAAAAGAGACACAGACAGACAGATACAGAGATCTCCATATATGGGCATACAATGGACGCAGAATCACAAAGATCTCCATATACGGGCATAAAAGAGACACAGACAGACAGATACAGAGATCTCCATATATGGGCATAAAATGGACGCAGATAGACAGATATCTCCATATATGGGCATAAAATGGACCCAGGACTATAACTGCATTGATCTCCATATATGGGCATAAATGGACACAGGCAGACAGATGGTCAAAACGGGTCCGATGAAAACAGGTATAATGGGGTTTGCATTAAAGGGCGGGGCATTCATTCCCTATTTACATTGTTCCGAGTTGGCCAGGTCGCCGACTAGACGCTGGGCCGCCCGAAGGGCGGCCCAGCTTCTAGTTATTATAAATTATTAATTTATTTATAAATGTTTATGTATATATATCCCAAGTCCTAAAATCAAAATTACTTTCGAGTTTGAGGCTGTTGTGGAAATATTAGTCAAAGTAAATTAGTTGTTCTGCAATCTCACAACATAAGGCAGAGCCCAAAAACGGGCTCTACTATTGTGAGGTGCAGCAAAATAAGTTAATAAGTTAATATTGTTGGGGCAGCAGTGGCTCAGGGGTAGAGTGTCCGGTAGAGTGGCCGGATTGAACAGCGAGGTTAATGCTGAAGGTAGTGCTGTTAGGACTCATTTGAGGCTTTGAGTCTGATATTTCAGATAAAAGTATTTTTTCTGCTGTCCCATAGTGTAGCTGTGGTGACCAAGTTGACTTCAGTTCAGTTCCATCCTGTATTAAAATTTCCTTGAGTGTGGTCGGGTAGGTGGACCGATGGAGGATGTCACAAACGTAACATCCAGACCGTTGCTCTGATCTGAACCTTGGCGTTGTGAGCTTGTGATACATCCGTTATAAGCCACGTAACAAGCTCAGTAAAAGTGTTGTGCTCCATGCTGCAGTCTTTTAACAATCTGTAAAGTAAACCAGGAACAATTTTCTGTTTAATTGGAATTAGAAGCTTGAAGTGTTTGGGAATTTGATTTCTCAAATGCAGTTTCATGAATACACCAAAGACACTTGAATTAGACAATAACATGTTCATAATGTGTTCATATACTTGCAGGTTGAGTTCCTGTCATCTCTCAGAGAGCGACTGTAAACTTCTGGTTTCAGCTCTCTGCTCTGATCCCGCCCACCTGACAGAATTGGATTTCAGTATCAACCAGCTGATGGATTCAGGTGTCAAGTTGCTGACAGACGCACTTCAACTGAATCTCAAGCTGGTGACTCTGAGGTCAGTAGTCCTGAAGTGTCTCATCTTCACTAAAACTATCTGAACACCTACAGTCCACAGATACCTTAAGCGTATCTCGTTTGTCGTATTAGTATTAGGGGAAATCGCGCTCTTTCGAACGACCATCATTTCGACTGGAGGGTTAGTGACTCACTCCACGGAGGTTAGGTTAGGGTGTGGGACTTCAATCTATTGTCCTAGGCAAAATCAATGCCTAAGATGCAATATAGAGAATAGTGCTTTTGCCATCTTGTTTTGAAAAAAAGAATGTTGCAATTTTAGATTGGGTTGGGTTCCCCTAGTTCATAAAATCCCACAGTTCATCTTGTAGTTTATGCCCTGTGGCTTTTATGTGAGACTGTGCATGGCAACACACACCTTAGTATTATTCATTATTGTTTGTTGCCAAAATTCATTAGCCCCTACTCTAAAAGCCAGCCCCCCATAAAATAATGTGTAATGTTGTAGATCACCTTTTTTGACGATGAAATAAGAGATGATAACGATGTCCATGAGGCCTCTAGGTTTGGTCTTTCTGTCATTCAACTCAATTCAATCAGGATCCTTGCTTTGTGTCGTACTAGACAGTGTTGATCCCATCAGCCAGACAGACAGTGCCAGATTGACTAGTTCCACTCGACAGCCTCGGGTCCCCATGTGTTGGCCCACCCATCACTTTTTCTTGCCTACCCAAATCTTACCACAGCTACTGCCCCGTTGGCTCTCTCCTTACAGCCTACCACACAACAACATCCCCTGCCACACTTACCAAAGAGACTAAAATGTTCATACTCTATGTTCATTTCCATTCAGGCTGAGCTACTGTCTCCTTTCCAAGAGCTGCTGTGAATACCTGGCCTCAGTTCTCACTTCACCCAACTCTTGTCTGGAGCAACTGGACCTGAGTTTCAATGAACTTCAGGATTTTGGCGTAAAACGGCTATCAGCTGGTCTGGAGAGTCTACATTGTAAACTTAAGACTCTGAGGTAAAATATGTTATTTTTTCCCTATCTCTGTGGATCTCTACTTAAACATCAGCATTGGTTTGTTAATGTCTTAATTTCTCTACAGCTTGTCCCATTGTCTGGTCTCAGAGGATGGCTGTATTGCTCTGGCTTCAGCTATAAGATCCAACCCCTCGCCGGCCCTAAGAGAGCTGCAACTGGACCTGAGTTTCAATTATCCTGGAAACTCTGCTGGACTGAAGTCTTTTAAGTGAGTAGAGACTTGGAGACAGTGCATTCCATTGGTTAGTTTGTAGGAGACATTGTACTATACTTCACCCATTATCAACATACAGTATCTTCATATAACTGGTCCTCCCTAATGCTCATTATAATATGGTACCTTTTCTGTCTACTCAATCTGTTTCTCAGTGGAGGGCTGTGGTATTCCTGTAGAGTTAGTATGCCATAATGGAAGCCATTGTTCATGCATTAATACAAATCTAAACTAGAAGCAGTGCTAAATGTGAAAAAGGTGCCTTCTTTGGCCTTTAACAGCAATGTGCATGGATGATTTGAGGCATTTTGTTCAAAAAAATTGTTTGGCAAAAGTCGACCTGCTGGTGGTGCTATAACAGGCCAATGTGGAAAGAGTGGCATTTGTTCCTTGACCTAGTGGGAATGTGCGTGCAGAATTTCTCTGTAATCACAAGCTGCATTCATGATTCAAGTCATTTTGTTCAAAATGGACCAATCCTGCAAACTTTGGAAGCCAATGTTAGCCAATTAGGATGGAATATGAAATATCGGACAGATCCGTCTTGATCACATGACTATAGAGATACTGTGTACTGATTTGCTTGATTTTTGGATAAAATCTCAAGGAATAATAGGAAAAAAATGTTTTACATAAGTCGGCCTCCTGGTGGCGCTATAAAAGGCAGATATGAAAAATGCAGGGCAAAGGTTTTTCCTTGGCCTCTAGGGAGTGCATATACAAAGTTGTACACTGATCAGTGGAGTTATACTGTAGGTAAAAACACGAATTGGCCTGTTATAGCGACACCATGACGCCGATTTGATTTTTTTAAGTGACATTTATTCCTCTGCCTATTGGGAATGTGCATGCACAATTTCACCAAAATCTCACACTGCGTTCATGATTTCAGGCATTTTATTCAAAACGGAGCAATCCTGCAAACTTTGGAAGCCAGTTTTAGCCAATCAGGATGGAATTTGGAAAATCGGACAGATCCATGTTGATCACATAACTGTAGAGATACTGTCTACCGATTCGCATGATTTTTGGACAAAATCTGTAGGAATACTGGCAAAATTTTGTTGAGCAAAATTCGGCCTCCTGGTGGCGCTAGAACAGGCCCATGTGAAGATTTTGGTGTGGAGTGTGTGTGCACAGTTTGGCAGTGACCGGGCCAACGGCGCCGGAGATTAGCTGGTAACAGACGGACGGACGGACGGACGGACGGACGGACAGGGGCGAAAACATACTCTCCCCCATGCCTTTGGCTGGTGGAGACAATAAACAATGTGAAATCTCTTTTTGAAAAACAAAATGTGCATAACGAGTAGGAAGGTTTCTGAAGTGGTGAGTAGAAAGAAATGGTACCATTATGATGATAGGTTGAAAATGGGTGAAGTTGTCCTTTAACATTACAATAAATGTTTTGTCTGGTTGTGTGTCTCTGATATTGATTTGATTTGATTTGATTTGATTTGATTTGATTGCTTCAACTGATATAGAAGTTTAAAAGACAATACAGGATATAAAACAGTACATTTATAGACGTGTTTTATAGTACATGTAACATGTGTTTTATAGTACATGTACCATGTGACTTGTTGCTTCTACAGATTGGATCATGGAGAAGAACACTGGGTTCAACCTCAGCTCCTTAAAAGTTGTGAGTACTGACAATATGGTGTATACAGTATGTCTGTCTGTGTTTCCGTCTGTCTGTCATGTACTTGCGTGCGCACACACACACACACACACACACACACACACACACACACACACGCACGCACGCGCGCGCACGCACGCATGCATGCACTCTCTCTCTCTCTCTCTCTGTCTCTCTCTCTCTCTCTTTCTCTCTCTCTCTCTCTCTCTCTCTCACTCTCTCTATCTCTCTTTCTCTCTCTCTCCCTCTCTATCTCCAGGCCTCCTGCATGGTTCTGATAATCAAATCATTTATGACATGTTTCATAATGGCAGCTCTTCCATTAGATATTGTCCCATATTCTGTCCATTTATGTTCTATTCAAACAAGTCAGTAGAATATTTTATTAATTCATTCTGTGCCGATCCCGAACTAGTTCGGCTTTATTTCAATCCAATACAATTTCTTTTTTTATTAATTCACTTACCCCGAGCTGCTTGTAGAGTCGTGGGTGGTCCTGGCTCGCTAGCCGCTAGCCAGCTAGCCATTCTACTCTGTCCGACGATATATTCCATTAAAAATGGTTTAAAATACATTTTTGAGCTCCCCAATGTTCACCCGATGTTCGGCGCCGCTTCCGATGAGTACACGAGTGTGCCGATCCCGAAGTAGTCCGGCTTTTTTAATTAAATGAATAAAATGATAAGAGGCCTTCTGAAGCCTGGCCTGATTTTTCTAGCTACTAGCCGAAAGCTAGCAACCTCCCGGCCGGCCGTAATTTGCGAACGAAATCGCCAATCTCCGCCTAATCCAATGAAAGACCACATCTTTGAAGGCTTATATCTCTGGATTGTGTCTTTAGGGAAGCGGCGCGAGGTTTATTTATGGCGAAATCGCCCAAAAATGATCTTTTAGATGACAAAATGGGAATAGCCATTCTGTTAGCATTATCATCCGGGACATTTCCATGACGTGCATGAACGTGAGCACGTGAGGTCCTGGAAGGTGAGGTCCTGGAAGCTAAAGCGCTCGCCTATGAGAGATACCCTGGCATTCCTTGGCCCCTAGAGGGCGCTGGCACAGAATGAGTTAATATTGTATATGTTTAAAGATCGGGTGCTATGAAGTTTACATTTCTCTACATATATTTTATTTGTGTAATTTATCCCACACGTTTGAGCTTATAGCCATTCAAAATAAATATGACCTACTTAACTGTCCTACATTGTCAGACAATAGAGGACAACATGTCAGTCTCTCGTTGTATATCTGGTACAATTCAATTCAATTCAAAGGGCTTTATTGGCATGAGAAAACATACATTTACAATCGGAACAAATCTATCTCTATCTCTATCTCTATCTCTGTCTGTCTCTATGATAAGTCAAATATGTTTTCATTTATAATTTTTTCATTGTTTTCTCCATCAGATGTCTGTCCTCTCACACTGGACACAAACACAACAAACAGATCCCTCTCTGTGTCTGAGAACAACAGAAAGGGGTGGAGTGTCATGGTGGAACCACCAACAGATACAGCGTCCTTCACAACAAGAAGAGAACCGTCCTCCCTGTGTGTCCCTCTGACTCCAACAGAGTAGGAGTCCACCTGGACTGTCCTGCTGGAACCCTGTCCTTCTACAGAGTGACCTCTGACTCACTGACACACCTGTACACCTTCCAGTCCACATTTAGTCAAGCCCTCTATGCTGGATTCTTGGTTGAGTTCGGTTTCATTGAGTAAGTACAACAGCATGCACGTATGCATGTACATGCACACGCTCTTTCTCATGAGCAGGTTGGTGCCTTGCACCGTTTCCTCAACTGTTGGTATTTGACTGGGTGGGGTCTGCAACCTTGTCAAAGGACACATTTTGGACCAAAAATAAATCTGTCTGGAGCCGCAAAACATGTTTGAGTCTTATAAGGCAACATGGGCTATTAAGTGTATATAAGCCTATCATGTTTAATACATGTAAATGAGCATCCATTAAATATTTTTTGTCAATATATTCCCCGCAACAGTATCACTTTAGAGAGCATGGTGCACCACATGACTCTGCAGTCTACATTATTGGCAGTGAAAGCTGCTCTGTCCACAAACTATTAACTTCTCGGTTTCTTTTATTTTTTTTGCATTTGGAATTGATTTACTTATTTATTCTACAAATAGTTTTTGTACAATATTGGAGCACGTAAGAATATATGTTTCATATTACTACGGCAACGAGAAATTCAAAATAAACATTGTTAATTTCCATATAATGTAAAGCTACATAGAGCCTAGATGGGGAGGGATTTTAGAGTCGCATGTGTCTCCTGAGCCGCGGGTTGCAGACCCCCGTAAGCACTTTGGAGAAAGGTGCCAGTGCACCATGTACTGTTTTTATGGTCAATTTAATGCTACATTAAAGCTAACATCATTTGAACCCTAGAGCAGGGTTTCTCAAAGTGGGTGTTTTGATGCTAGTCAGTATACTTTGATAATATTTGTAATTTATCACTTCAGTTCAACCAACCTAAGTTGTACTGTATTTGATGTGTTCTTTTTCAATCTACACCAAATCTCTTTTCCGAAAATAGATGTACAAGCTCACGTACAAGGTGTGTCAGAAAAGTAACAGGACTGTGACAGCCACGCTGGGATGCTCTCGTTAATTTTGAGCACCTTATCAATCCTGCTTATTGAGCCAGGCTTTTATCCAGCCCACTATTGAGCATTTTCCTAATATTTTGTGGAAAGATGTACAAATTCTGAACAGAACTGGTAGGCTCTTTTTTATTGAACAGTTGTTGTGACTGCGAGTTTGTGGCTGACCACCATCTATGAAGATGACAATTGACCAAAGTAACAAATATTATCATTAAATATCATTAAAACAGTCATTCATTAACGTGCAATAAGTGTTAAATGTCTTTATATTATGAATAATACTGTAATAATTTCTTGATCGCCTCTTGTCTTGATTGTTTATACATGACGTCATGGGCCGATATGCTCGATAACTAGGGGTGTAACGATACATTTTAATATCGATTCGATACATATCACGATACATGGTTGACGATACGATACATGGACGATATTGGTTCATTCATGGTGATACGATACGATACGATTCAATGATTTAAAATCGATATAGTAACTATTTAGCAAAGAAATTAAATCTGTGTGAAAGGTGTGGATAGTGCAGGTTTTTAAGGGAAACATGTTTTATTATGGATATATATAAATAAGTAAACACAGTCATTATCTGCCAAATACATACACATTGTATATTGACAAACCTGCACCTTGACTTGAACCCAGAGATTACACACATTTATCCATAGACCAGTGTAGCTATATGGAAAGGAAAAGTAATTAAACCCCCCCTTTTAATTTTTTCTTCTTAAAAATGCTAAATACAATGGACAAGTAGGTAGTATCGATACAATCGATTCTTTGCACTGCCGATTCGATACGATAAAAAATAAAACGATACAATTCGATTTTAGCTGTTTTCATTTCGATATACTTCGATATTTTAAGTTAAAAATGATATTTCGATACAGTTACTATACCGGGTACTCAATAGATTGTTATTTGTGTAAGTTGTTAGTTTGTAGCGGGGCCTTGTTTCGAGCTCCATCCCTACTCATGACTCAATGCTAATTTAGTAACCACTTATTAATATTGTTCACTTCTCTCACTCTGTGCTTCTGGTGGGTATTACACTGCTGTTACCCTCAGCCATGCAACTGGAGGTGGCACAAACATGGAGCAAAGCATTTATTTGAAATCCCTGTTTATGTTGGGTTAAGGTTAGGGTTAACCCTTACTTTAATCAAAATAATCAGAGTATCAGCTGCCATTCCCAAGGCAGCATGCTATTTTCCGTTCTTTACTGTATGTGGAGATCAAAAGAGAAAATGCCATCATACTCAGTCTCACTATAGCCTCTGTCTAATTGTCTCAGTTGTCCACTATTAAAGCAATGGCTCAATTAGCATTGAGTCAAGCCAAGGTCCTGTATAAAGTTATGAACTAATAATGTGCCATGGATGAAAAATAATGTACATGGTTGTCCTGAGGCAAAGAACCACAGCTCTAGAGTATGTGTGTGTCTACAGCATATACAGTACAGTATCCACAACGATACAGTATATCTCATAGTGTGTGTGTGTGTGTGTGCGTGTGCGTGTGCGTGTGCGTGTGCGTGTGTGTGTGTGTGTATGCGCACGCACGCGCATCTATTTCTAGACTCTCTGGTGAGGTTGATCATTCAAACGTGGATGTTGTGAGTAAAATCAGCTTTGTCCCAGAACAGTCAGCCAATGAATACAGGTAAGTGAAACAGCTCCATTGGTAACTTCCTGTAAAGATATATTTTTAAACCCATCAGCTGATCACTCACCACAGCTAACGTAGGGTTGCCAACAGTCCTGTTTTAGCTGGGACTCACCATATTTTTACCAAAGGCCCAACCGTTATCACTTGTTCCGATATTTTTGCCAGGCAGTGTGTGCGTCTGCCTGCCTGTGTATTTGTGTGCTGTATGTGAAGGGTGCTAGGACCCTGGGGGTGCCGCTCAGTTGACAGGGCAGGCACACTGCACACACTGTGTGTGTGTGTGTGTGTGTGTGTGTGTGTGTGTGTGTGTGTGTGTGTGTGTGTGTATGTGTATGTGTATGTGTGTGTGTAGGTGTGTGTGTGTGTGTGTGTGTGTGTGTGTGTGTGTGTGTGTGTGTGTGTGTGTGTGTGTGTGTGTGCGTGTGTGTGCGTGTGTGTGTGTGTGTGTGCTTGTGTGAGATTTCCTCAGGCACATTGTTTGCGTGGAAAAATAAAATAAAATGCTTTGTTCTTAACACGGCTGCCAAGGTTTATAACATTTCTAGCTGTTGCTGGGGAGCCGACCATCGCGGTAAAGTGTCGCCGTGAAAACAATCAGATCCCTGCTTCCCTGGCGCTCTTTTCATCTCATTCAGAGATAAAGCCCTTCTTATGTTTCAGAGGATAATGTAAAGCAATGTAAGCTGCCTCCGCCATTTTCTTCCCCTCTGTCTCACTGCCTGCTGCGGGGTTACGTAATGGACTCGGGTCATTCAGAGGGCAGCCAGCAGCGTGTACAGTTAACCCTATGTTGTCTCGTCTCTCAACGAGTTAACTCCTTTTGGCTTGGTGACTTCTAGTGGCCTTAACTTGTCACTGAACGAGTTCGGCTCCCCAAGTATTAAGATAAACAGTGGGAAAACTGTTAAGCCCTTGTGCACCTTTTGTCGCACATTAGAAACAAAATACAGGTGGATCTAACTAACATTGCTCTACCGAAGATAAGTTGCTACATGATGTTACGTTATTATATCATACTAGCGTATAGTTAGTTTAACACAGACTGAGCTATTAACAGCATGGACTGCATTAACAAGCTCAACAGTGCAATGTACAATGTTTCAAATACGGCAAAGATTAGCTCATTCTAATGGGGGGAGGGGAGGGGGGTCTTGTGTTGTTGCTATTGAACCAACCACTGTGATTGTACTTCATACAACATGTGGCAAAGAGACATATTGAAGTAAACTGATATCAATAATAATGGCTTCACAGGTTCAAATTCCCCAGAGTGGGCCTGTTCGAGTGCAGTCTGACAGGGTTGTCGTTTGGAACGACGGGGAAAGGAGAGGTCGTCTACAGGACTGTCCAGTGGGAGAAAACATGGTTCCGGTTAACAGGAAGGACTCCTGCAGGGCCTCTGTTTGACATCCAGTGTCCTCAGAAGACTGTCAACCAGCTAGGCCTGCCACACTGTGCCATCACACCTGGTGAGGAGGAGTTCTTCTGATCATCGTCCAATCATTTCTAAGTTTATTGTCAGAAAGAGAGAGAGAGAAAACATAATTATGGTACTCATGGATATGTCTTCCTGTTGAACTGCATTGCTTTAGGCATATTGATATTGTTATTGAGAATCACACACACACACACACACACACACACACACACACACACACACACACACACACACACACACACACACACACACACACACACACACACACACATATATATTTTTCTTTATTATCATGCAATTAAATATGTAATGTTTCAAAATACTTTCACAGGTGATGACCTGTCTGTGGCCCACATCACAGATGAGGGTGGATACCTCATAGAACCACTGAGAGTGACCCAGACTCATGTGGTTATAAATGTGACCCACTTTTCTCTCTTTGGGGCCCTGAGGAAGCTTTTTTTCGGTGAACCAGAACCAGACCACAGGGGTCAGGTTCTGCTGTTACTTAGTCCACCAAAAAGCCAGATACGTGAACTGAGTGTGTTCCTGCTGCCGAGCAATGTGCCTGTCAAAAAGGTAAAATATGCTTCCTGTTAGTAGCTCTCATCTCAAAGAGTTTGAATCCCTTTAGATACTATGGAAAGCTCCACCCTCTGTCACGTCACATCACGTTAGGGTTTTTCGATTAATCGATTTTTAATCGAAATCCGGGTTTTTTCCTTTGGACGATTTAAAAAAAAGGAAATCGTCAAATCGATTTTCACTTTAATTAGGGTACCGTATTTTCTGGACTATAAGGCGCACTTAAAAGCCTTTAATTTTCTCAAAAAACTACAGTGCGCCTTATAGTCCAGTGCGCCTTATATATGGATCATTCATTGACATTGACATTCCCTTTAGCACAGCTCCATCTGTTGGATGCATAACGCAACGGTAGCATCTATTATGTGCGCCTTATAGTCAGGTGCGCCTTATATATGAAAACAGTTTGAAAATAGACCATTCATTGACAGTGCGCCTTATAGTCAGGTGCGCCTTATAGTCCAGAAAATACTGTAATTCTTACTCATTGGAGCCTTGCACGGGGCAAAAAGTGCACAGCCCGGTCCTCCTAAAGCAGGACGACAAGGTCCGACACCAAATTAATACTACTTTCTCTCTGATGTGTCATTTCTTTGATGCGCGTGCAGCGCACGCCTGGGCAGAGCTCACCACAGCACTGCGCTCACTCGCGCTGGTACAGGCAGCAAACAACAAAAAGCTGCTGAGCTGGTAAACTTAGCCTACTTGTTGTTGTAGTTTGAAAGAAGCTTATTAATTCTGTGTTACCCACCTACTGTAGTACTAGTCCTACTGTCCCTGTCACTGTGTTAATTTTGCGTCGGGAAGCAAAGCGCTTCGCCTCCGTTTACAATCAATCAACATCTCTGTCACGGAGACTCCGTGCATGAGCAGTGCAGGGGTGGCCTTAGCTATTTTTTCACCCGTTTCACCATCCTCCAATAGCTGGCTTGTTTTGGCTGTTTTGTCACTACTATTGATAATGAAACATTAAGGATGCTAAGTTAACTTCTGTATGTGATTGTTGCACAACTAAAGTTATTATTATTATTATTACCCTTATTGTTTTATTACATTTTGCTATTTGGCTATATAAAAACAATAAAAAAATAAAACAATAATAAAAAAAATCATTTCCTTGCATTTTTTAAATGAAAACAACATAGTTGAAACAATGTATTATTCTTTTACCAAAAAATCGAAATCGGAATCGAAAATCGACTTTTCTGAGAAATAAATCGAGATTTTATTTTTAGGCCACATCGAACAACCCTACATCACGTCACCTCACGTCACGTCACTTCTGCCATTTGAACCATCTAGTCAAGTTGTGTTGGTGTTATTCTACTGTAGGTGATGGAACTGCAAGAAGCTTTAAATGTCAAGAAAGAATACATCCCGGTCAATTCCAAATGTGTTCTCAGACCAAACCAAGACTACAGTCTGCAGTGTGTCCCTACTTCATATGAAGCACATCCTAAGGTATCACATCTTATCAAACTAAAAAGGTGCAGTTTGGGGAAGTTGCAAGTGGGTTTGCCCCGACACAAGTTGGGGGATCTAAAATTGGGGTTGATTGGATGTTGTTTATATATGGATTTTTTTGTTTAAATGGCAGGAATTCACTACTTGCATCGTGGCACACTTTCAATTTCACGTGATTGCACCTTTCTAGTTCCCATTACTGCCAAAGTAGTATTATTACTATATCACCACAACTATAACTATTAATACTAGCACCACTAAAATAACTAAATACAATAGTCCAATTGCTATCTTTGTTTTCAGACAGAGACTTACCTGATGGACAATGGACCCAATTACCATCTATCATTTATTGTGGAATTGGGTCTCAAGGAGGAAGTTGTCAACTTGACGTTATTGACATCTAAACGCAAACCAGAGGATGAACTAGTCTGGGAAGGTCGCTTCCATCTGGATGGTAACTTACTTACTTACTTATGCTCTTCGCTCCCTATGGGGAGCGAAGTTGTGCTGTGCCCCATGAGAGACCCATCTCCTTCAGCTCAGCCTCGACTGTTTTGCAGCAGGTGATCTTAGGTCGGCCTCGTTTCCTTTTCCCCGGTAGTGTCCATCTGAGGGCACTTTCTGCCACGCTCTGGGAGCATTCGTAGAATGCCCCGTAAGAAGTCTGGATGGTAAAGGCAGAGTTATTTACTTGTTTTGAAAGTCACAAATAAGTCTAAATGTATCACACTCAAGTCCCAACCAAGTCACCAAGTCATATGTAACGGAGGTGATCCGAACCGCCCCAACCGGCTTCGAACCCGGGTCTCCCACGTGAAAGTCCAATATCTTAACCATTACTCCAAAGGGATATCCCTATGGAACGAGGGCAGATACTAGACTTTTGAGGCTTCAGGCTGGGGCTGCGACTCTCTCCGCCACACTCACCCCCCTTTGACCTCCTCCTACGGGGAAGCCCGGATCCGGGTCACGGCACCAATGTAACGGAGGTGATCCGAACCTCCCCAACCGGCTTCGAACCCGGGTCTCCCACGTGAAAGTCCAATATCTTAACCATTACTCCAAAGGGATATCCCTATGGAACGAGGGCAGATACTAGACTTTTGAGGCTTCAGGCTGGGGCTGCGACTCTCTCCGCCACACTTACACAGACGGGGGGGGGGGGGGATTTGACTTTCTACAGGGGCCAGTTTACAATTGCAGCAACCTTAAAGGAGTAGTTCACCACTTTTCAACCTGTCTTCATATAATAGGTCCTCACTAATGTTCATGATAAAATATCACAATTTTTTTCTACTCAGTCCAAGTCTCCTAGGAGAGCTGTGGGAAGTTCAGAATCCATCGTCTTGTGACATCATCATTTTCCAAAAAAAAGAAAATGTAATCAATATTTTTGAAAAAAATATTTAGATTTTTAATATCGCGAGAACAATGGCTTCCACTTTAAAATTGCAACTTTTCAGGAATAGAAAGCCTGCAGTTTCTATAAGCTGGATTGGTAATCGATGATGTCACAAGACTATGGGTTTCTGACCAGCCCACAGCCCTCCTCTGAGAAAAAAAAAAAAAAAAAAAAAGCTATTTTTGAGTGAGGACCAATTACCTGTATATGAACATAGGTTGAAAAGTGGTGGAGTGCCCCTTTAAGTGTAGTTTTGAAATAGAGTAATGATTCAAACTTCTATATGATTTAAGTGTTGTGTTGCCAACACTGTGGAGGTCAAATCATACTGCTTTTAAATCGGTGTACAGTATGTACTTATTAACAACCTTTTACATCATGAAAAGTAGTGCTGACATTGCTCTTCCATAGCATATAGAACTTGTTGAAGACGGATAGTCCCAATCCTTGATTCTGATTGGCTTGTTTCCGTTTAGTAGATGTGATAAAATACACTATAATAAGGTCAGCTGTGCCTCATCCAAAGAAGACCGTGGCTTCCACTCACATAGATGCTCTACAGGTAGGTTTACTGGCAAATGGCAAATCAAAATAAGGTGTCCTTGTCAATTGGCTTGGCACCGAACATCGCTACTTACTACAGCACGTACATCAGGACGGAATTCTTGATACAAGAGTTTATAACCGACTGAGGAATATAGTACAGCCAGAAGATGTCTGTTTTCAACTTATTAACGCAATCACTGGTAGAGGAGAGGGAACTTCATTTCAGTTCCTTAAACTTCTAAGAAAGCCAGAGATCCTCGACACATATCCACAACTCAAGGAATGGAATGCTTCTTTTGCACTGCCAGGTAAAAATAAATAAATAAATAAAAGAAAGAAGGCTGATTATTTGTGCCGGGTGGGCGTAATCATGTCAACTTTGTTTTACTGCATAATTCATTGAAAGTATGGAAACTTTACACACCGACCTTAAAGGACAACTTAGCCACGTTTCAACCTATCTTCATATAATAGGTCCTCACTAATTGTTCATGATAAACTAATAGCACTTCTTTTTCCTACTCGGCCTGTGTCTCTTAATCCCAGAACACTAACGCTTAATTTTGTCACACCATCACTAATGCCGGGTATATTTTAATTGATATAATATATTCCATAGAAAATACTTCTCAACAAAATATATTAACGTACAAGTTAATATATGGCAAATTGAGGTATTCTTCTTTGATATTTAAATGAGTGAGAAACCCCACCTCTTTATTTGTTTTATCAGAATTCAGATGATGAAAATAAATCTAAAATGTAGCCGTGGTTATCTGTTGTTGTGAGGCGAGGGGGTGGAGTAATTCACGCATATCATTATATGCGCGCACACACAGCGTTCAAATGCACAGAACAGCCGATCTACAAGCTCACAACATGTCGCTTTCGCGACGCATTGTGAACTTGTAGATCGTCTATTTTTACTTTTACTCGAGTACACGTTGAATTCTGGACATTTAATTGTAACAGAGTGGTTCTACATTGCAGTATTGGTACTTTACTCAAAATGTGAGTAGCTATATTTTCCACCACTGTGTCAGAGGACAGGCTGTCCACAGCGTTATGTCACGTCATGTAAACACAGTGGTGTCGGCTCGGAACGAGTCAATAGCTGGGTCATTTATGGCACTTCCGTGACCATGAGAGCGAAGGTCCGTTTCTCAATGGATTTGTCATCTAGAAGGGTTATTAAAAAATTTTGGCCGGGGTGTATTTTTCAAAATGGTCGGGAAAATGTTTGACAGCTAGGGTAATTTTCAGTCTCATTCACTTACAGGTACTATACACTACACTATAAAGAAAAAAATGACTCCCAAAAAATCTGCTTGAAGTGGGATGTGAGGGGTCAAACTAGGGGTGTTTAATTATTCTGAATCCATTGCAAGTATTTGTTTTGCATGAAAAACTTTCCTTGGGTTAAAAACGGCCCCCAAAAGACTGTGAAAATTGATGACTCATCACTTAACCATCGTTTTGTGGGGCCATTTCTTGCCCAAGGAATGTTTTCGTGCAAAACAAATGCTTGCAATGGATTCAGAATAATTTAAAAAAAACCTAGTTTGACCCCTCACATCCCACTTAAAGCAGATTTTTTGGGAGTCATGTTTTCCTTTATAGTGTAGTGTATAGTAAGTGAATGTGACTGAAAATTACCCTAGCTGTCAAACATTTTCCCGACCATTTTGAAAAATACACCCCGGCCAAATTGTTTTTATAACTCTCCTAGATGATAAATCCATTGAGAAACGGACCTTCGCTCTCGTGGTCACAGAAGTATCGGATTTGTCCCAACTAACGAGACAACAACCCATCGCTAAAATACTAAAATGTAATATATCCGACTAGAACCATTGAGAATACAATACCCTAACTACTGTATATACCCTAAACTATACCTAAAGTCCGACTTGTGAAAGAGAACCCGGAAACAGACCGTCACTAGACCATAGCACTAGTAGACTCACTACACAGTGACTGCGGCTGCCTCTGGTCAGAAACGCAAGTACAGTGAAACCACACCCCCCCTTTATACAAATCTATATAAAACAAACGTTAATATTAATTAGATAAGCCACCTCAAGCCAAACTAATGTTACGCAGTTAGCAAATATTTAATAAGTGGCACCAAATATTTCTTTTCAACCTAGAAACTGGAAGTATACAGAAATAGCAACAGAGACAGCAGAAAGCTCTGAATCAACAAGCCTATGGGCAAATTGAACCATATCACTGCTCCCTATCACAAGTGACTCGTTTATATAATATATATTTATAGAAAAAGTGTATTGGGGGTCCTATCATGGGGCGGGGGGTCCCAGTCCACACATGTGAGAATGGTCCAGTGAAGGCCCAGTCTAATTGATTGCATCCACTGAGGAGCCCACAGCCTTCCTAAGAAACACAGAGTAGGATAGAATCGTGCGATTCTATCATGAACATTAGTGAGGACCAATTATATGAAGATAGGCTGAAAAGTGGTGAAATCGTCCTTTAAGAAAATGAAAATGAGCTTTAATATAGGCTTTCACTTCTCTCTTCCATAGGACCACCTGAGCCAAAGATCCCGCCCAGCCTTTCTGTTCCAGGTACAGACCCACCCTCTTCACATGCATATCCACTCTCTTCTATATATTTTTTTTTCTTGAGACATCTTATTCATGTTATCCTTTGTTTTGTGTAAAGGCAGAAGGGCTTTCTTCATCAAGAATCGGGGGGCTTTGGTCAGAGACGTCAAGAACGTGGAAGACATCGTTGATGACCTGATAAGCTGGGGGTTCCCTGCTGGTTTTGCCGCCAAAGTTCGTGCTGAGACCACAGACCCAGCACGCATGAGGAAGATCCTGGACAGTGTGAGCAGCGAGGCGTTAGCAGAAGTCCTGTTCAACGCTCTACTCGAGCATCAAAACGATGTTATGGAGGAATTACTGGAATAAAACCTCTTGAATACTACAGAGCCCCTAAAGTGACATGGTGCAGAATATTTTATTAACTTGAGCTAACGAGATCCTTAAGTCGTTTCCCTCAACTTGAACTTGAACCCGGACTGCTTTTGGGTGCTACCAGATCCTGGGTGCTCCCCAGTGTTGTGGCTGTGGGTGTCACTCACTGTGGAGAAGTAGTTGGACGGACAAATGTAATATATATATTGTGTGTGTGTGTGTGTGTGTGTGTGTGTGTGTGTGTGTGTGTGTGTGTGTGTGTGTGTGTGTGTGTGTGTGTGAGATGTATGACATAATTCAGTGATACTGTATGTCATACATCATTTATATTTGATACACGCGCACGCACGCACACACACACACACACACACACACACACACACACACACACACACACACACACACACACACACGCACGCACGCACGCACGCACACACACACACATGATATTGGTATTTAAGATACTCTCAGAGGAACATTGCCCCTGTGCCTGTCTAACTACTTCTCCACAGTGAGAGACACCCACAGCCTCAACACTGGGGCCCAAAAGCAGTCCAGCGAGCTCCCAAACTGAACCGACCTGCGGGCCGACCCGTAGTTGTGTTCAGTGGTTTGGTGGTTCGGTTCAGTAAACAGTCCAGGCTCCACCCGACCTACTGTATACGTTCAACAGTGGAACATCCCCGTTCTCTCTCCATTTTCTATCCGCCCAGCTAAGCTCATTTATCGGCCACAACGTTTTCATGCCAAGGATCTCCAATATTTACAAGCGACTTCGGCGAGGGTATGAATGGACTCTCCCCGAACATAAATAATTTCGGTTCGGGGAGCCCTCCCGAACCGAAATAAACTCGGCTCCCTATTAAAGTATGAATCGACCCTAACTCTGAGAGTGTACAACAGAGTTACAGACCTGCTTAGGTAATTTAGGGCTGCTCTCAAAATGAGTGTTTGTCTACTAATGTTGTATGTCTGGGAAAAATAGAATTTGGGGGAAAATGTCCACCACAAGCCAGAAAGGAGATGAGCCCTGCCCTGGCATCATCAATTAAAGGATGTCAAATCACCTATTTCAAAACAAAAAAAACATCTGTCAGAAAACTACAAGTGGACATAGATACAAATTCCCATTGAAATGAGTGTCCATACTGTACATACACACTGCCACGGTTTACCTTTTTCTGCTTTGTAGCTGTTTTTGTTGATGTTACATGTATAAATTGTTAATTTTCGGATGAATTGAATACATAGGACCACAATGGAAACAACAAACTAGACTTTGTTGTGTTATCTATTATTATGTCATCCTTGTGTTAGCCATTTCTTTAACTGTACCTCTGTGTTGTTTAAATGTTTTGACTAATAAAGTATTCAATCAATTTCCAAACAGACCAATATTTTCAACACATTGCTATTTTGTCTCTGTTCACATCGATATGTTGCTAGTAAGCTGTTAATGTTTTCATTGTCTCCACCAGACCAAAGGCATGGCCAAGATTTAGTTTTCACCCCTGTTCATCTGAACATCTATAATCTTCGCCACCATTGACCGATCGTCTGAAACTGTGCAGTGTGCACAGTTTCAGACGATCGGTCAATGGTGGCCATAGCAGAACCTTGTGGGAGTTGCCCCCTGTTTTGCACAAAATGCCACATCATGAATGCAGTGCCTCCATCCCATTTTTAGTTTTTTCTCCAAATCTCAAGGTGGCGTACAATCAACACCTATTTTCTGCTGGATTTCTTGGATCATGACGCAAATTTATGCCCTGTTTGTGCCAGATTACTTTCTTCAAAACACACTTTTTGCTCCTACATATTTTGTCCAAAACTCACAATCGGTACACATTATCTCTAGGGTCATGTGATCAAGATGTATGTTTGATTTTTCAGATTTCATTCCTTTGACCAAAGTTTGCAGGCCCTAGTTAGGCAACCCGGCCAGGCGGAGACCTGGCTGTGCCCAGAGGTTTTCCATTTGTAATCTTGGGTTTTTACACCAACATATAAAGAGGTTAATGCTAACTTTACTCATCAGTTGTTGTCGTTTTAGCAGTTTGGCTTTTCACTGAATTGAAAACAAAAAGTAAACACATTTCCAACCCCAGGCACAGCAAGTGCATCCTAAATGAATGTGTGAAACATTTACCGGTTAAAGGAGTACACCCCAACAATATTCTTTTCTATTGATTACTCACCCCATGGAGGCTTGAATTGTCTTTAGTTTTAATCACATTCCTAAGCCCATAAGTAGCCTACTGTTGCAGCAGTGGTTCCCTATGGAGACACAAAGAGCCTGCTTTGTTCCCTATGGAGACACAAAGTCTCCTCAAATTATTATAGAGTGAACTATCCCTTTAAGGGTCCAGACAGACAGCCCAGGACTGTCTGATAGGCATTTTCCTGACCAACAACATTTAATTATTCTGGCCAGGTGTAAAATGAATAGTCCATGATTAAATACACGTGTGTGTTTACGTGAGTGTGCACCATGCACCCACTCTATTTGTGAGATCATTTAGCTACTGTCAAGTGTTGACTATGATGACTATGATTTATTTTTCTTTCTTTTTTTAACTGTACACTGTTACACCGTATGGTATTGTCGTTGTTGGGACTTGTCTTGTGTGGCCTGCATGGTATGTTGGTCCACACTCTAGTCGGTCACAGTGACCATGTCTTTGTGTAATAAGGCTGAGAGTGCTCCTGGCACAAGCATTTCATTGTATCTGTACCTGTATGGATATGTGTGACAATATTGATCGATTGATTGATTGATTGAAGACTTTATTAGAAGTTTGCATAGGAAAAGGTACAGTTTCATGACGGTACAGTTCACTGGTACAAGGTCTACTAAAAGGAGATCCATGAAAAGACTAAGCTTATTTCCACAGGAATTAAACCATTAAAGTATCTCATATAACATTGAATGACAGACAAATAGAACACAGTACTATGCAGTAGATATGTAAAGAAAAACAAAAAAGAGAACAGTAAGTCTAAACAAACAGTAAGTAATACAACTGAACCTGAACCTGGAACTGAACCTGACTATAATTCATTCCATTTACTCTGATCTTACACTTTATAAGTCATTCTAGATAGTGTCTGATAATAAATATCTAAACTGTAAATATTAAAATAATGTCCCTCCTGGTGATGTCATGTTTAGGACTCAGCTCCTCAAATAATGCAATGGTCATCATCCATCCACTAGAGGTCACTGTTGTTCATGGTTTGTGTCAAGTTGAAATCAGTCAACCCTGATGATGCATAACCTTGTCTGGGACTCCATAAGCAGTGGTGTAAAGTAACTCTTAAGTACATTTACTCAAGTAGCAACTGTTTTCAAGTACAATTATGAGGTTTTTCTTACTTTAAAGGAGTATTTACTCCTGAGTGTGTATAACAAATGGAACCAAATGGACCCTTACATATCTGTAACTGAGAGTGTACAAATGGAACCAAATGGACCCTTACAGCTCTGTAACTCTGAGAGTGTACAAATGGAACCAATTGGATGGAAAGCTCTTCACCGCGAGGAATGACGTAACGTTGTAGTTTTATGACTCAAAAAGACTACACCGCGGTGGATAGCTCTTCACCGCGGTACCGACTCTGATAGGGGCTTTAGTCTCCTCAAATTATTATAGAGTGAACTATCCCTTTAACAGTTTCCCAGCCAAAATAGAATGGTTGTTGGTAGATTAGCCGTGACATTTCTGTTATTGTATTATGATCTGAGACATAATATTATGTTTATAAACATGAGCCCGCCACCCCTCCTTTTTGGACCGCAGCGTTCTTTTTTTTTTCTTTTTTTTCAATCCCACGGGGTTTGCTCACCATGAATATCTGGATCTCCATTGACATAAAGTGGAGGTTTTGGCCAAGGCATCTGCTCCCCGTGCGTATCGCGTGCGCGATCCGTGTGCATATAATCCCAGCATAATATGGTCCAAGTATGACTGAACAGTCGATGTGAGCATTTTGGCTAGCTTAGCCTTTAGTACTCCTGCTATGCTAATGTAATCGTCTAAAGAGCAAGTGGACGACAGCAAGGAAGGCTGAAGAAGGAATGGAGCTGACGTCATTTCTGCTTCATCTCAGAGCAGCCATGAGCTATCGATGGACGAGCGGTGACTAGGGAAGGTTAGACGATCGCCGATTTTCGGATAAAAATAATTTATTTCGGTTTTAATGACAAAGTACGATAAAAGACGGCGCGGCTGAGACTCCTTGCTCAGATGTCTGGTATATTCCGGTTTTAATATTAAGGGGCTCCCCGAAGTAGCTACTGCCCCCTGTCTTCCCGGCGGATTATTGCACGTCAGCAGAACTCCCGTGAGCGATCGTCTTTCTTTTACAAATATGATCCACTATGTTAAGGATGACGATAAGAGCGTCCACAGAGATGACAATCACTACATTTCAGGCCGTATGCTGGCCTGGATAACTAAACTGAGCGTGATTTAAGGGCTTTATTTCAGGAAACAACAACAACATTCGCTATGCATTCTGGGAGTGTAGTTTCCGCAATTTTAAAAATAATGATGTACACAGTCTTGTACCCTGCCCTTTTTTTCAGCTTTCTAATTCATCTTTGCATTCAAAAAAATGTGAATATTGACACGATCCCTCTCCAGCCGAGGTGGCTTTGTCCAAGGCTTAAAAACGTTTAAATAAATACTTTATGAAATGTCTATGGAAGAAATGAATGCGGAAAACGCTTCCGACACCAGAGTGAGGACGGGGTGGGGCTTCAACTGCGATGCTCTATGTGGGTCCATACTCCTGTCGGTCACTGTGACCATGTCTTTGTGTAATAAGCAGGGATGTGCTGGCCATTGGGAAAAACGGGACAACTCCCGAACGGCCGGTTCATTCATGGCCGGTCCAGGCCGGCCATTAGGAAAAAAAGATTAAATAAATGTCAGCCTTCGTTCCATTTTGGGGGCTGGGCGGCCAACAAAGTAAATTGTCACTGTCGGGCAGAAACCTTGTATGTCCAAGTTTCAAATTTCATTTTTTTTTCGCAAAGCAAAGCCCTGCTTCATCATTCAAGGCTGTCGCACAAATGTAGTGAAAACAGCAGATCTACAAGCACACAACGCCTCGCACGCTTGTAGATCGGCTGTTTTCACTAGTTTAAATCATTTTTAAAATGATAAATACAAAACAAACGGTTTTGGACATACAAGGTTTCCACCCGACAACGACGAAATATAACTCATGTAATTGGCCCACTGGCTTCAGTGGCTTGTCACTTGTCATGATCTGAAATGGCAAATCTTTGAGTAGCAGCAGCGCTATAGAGAGAGATCTCTCTCTATAGCGCGCAATGAGGGCCTCTACAACTCTTTTTCCCGGGCTGAATCAGGGGCCCAGCACGTCCCTGGTAATAAGGCTGAGAGTGCTCCTGGCACAAGCATTTCATTGTCCTGTATGGATATGTGTGAAAATACAACTGAACCTGAACCTGAACCTGGACCTGACTATGATTCATTCATTCCATTTACTCTGATCTTACACTTTGTAAGTCATTCTAGATAAGATGTCTGATAATAAATATCTAAACTGTAAATATTAAAATAATGTCCCTCCTGGTGATGTCATGTTTAGGACTCGATCTGCTCCTCAAATAATGCAATGGTCATCATCCATCCACTAGAGGTCACTGTTGTTCATGGTTTGTGTCAAGTTGAAATCAGTCAACCCTGATGATGCATAACCTTGTCTGGGACTCCATAGGCAGTGGTGTAAAGTAACTCTTAAGTAGGCTACATTTACTCAAGTAGCAACTGTTTTCAAGTACAATTATGAGGTTTTTCTTACTTTAATGGAGTATCTACGATATTCAGAGTTCTGTAACTCTGAGAGTGTATAACAAATGAAACCAAATGGACCCTTACAGCTGTAACTCTGAGAGTGTACAAATGGAACCAATGGACCCTTACAGCTCTGTAACTCTGAGAGTGTACAAATGGAACAGAATGGACCCTTACAGGCTTACAAATGGAACCAAATGGACCCATAACTTGCAACTAAGTACATTTACCCAAGTACTGTAGCCTACCCAAGTACAATTTTGAGGTATACTGTATCTTACTTTAAAGGAGTAGTTCACAAAATGCCTTTCTTTTTTTCTATTGATTACTCATGCATGCCATGACTTGAGTTCAATAATATGTTTTTGTATTTGTCACATTCCTAAGAAAAAAAATGATTATAATAAATTTACCCCCAGTGATTCCGGATGGGGACCCAAATGCATGGCACTGGATTTGGAAACCGTCAGGTCTAATCAACCGTTTTTTGTCTCAGGGCACCCTATAAATATTTTTTTAATCCGAGGCACCCCTACATTATCATTTTCACTCACAGCACCTTAAATTTATAGCATATCGTCGTTGTCGGGTGGAAAGCTTGTATGTCCAAAACCGTTTGTTTTGTATTTATCATCTATAAAATGTACTAAACTAGTGAAAACAGCCGATCTACAAGCACACAACGCATCGTGAGGCGTTGTGTGCTTGTAGATCGGCTGTTTTCACTAGTTTTGTGCGACAGAGGTTTCTGCCTGACAGTGACGATATTTTAGTGATTATGTTGCGAGGAAAACGTTGAGATAATAGCCATTTTGGTTAGAACTGACTGAAAATAACTTTGTACTTCAAGTTTAAAATGATAGGCCTACTAAATATTTCTTCAAGTGTCCAAATAAATTCCAAATATTATCAAATGATCTCGCGGCACCCCTGGACTGCCGTCGCGGCACCCCAGGGTGCCCTGTCACCCACTTTGAAAACCCCTGCTCTAGAAAGAGAGAGTTATGACACTTACGTCAACTCCCATTGTAAGCGTGGAAAGCATAGTGGAAAGCTAGCTTAGCCTATTCTTAGGGAGCCTTTGCTGCTCTTCAGCCCGGTCCGCCCCCATTATAAACGAGGTAGTGGCTCATGGGTAGAGCGGCCGGATGGACAACCTCAAGGTTCCCAGTTCGAACCCGGGGTTAGTGTCAAAGAGTCCTTGAGCAAGACTCTGAACCCCTAGTTGCTCTTGATGAGCAGGTTGGTGCCTTGCATGGTTTCCTCTGCCGTCGGTGTATGAATGTGTGTGTTAATGTAATTCACAATCTATGTAAAGCACTTTTAGACGGTGAGCCAGGGGGGTTGGTCGGTATCAACTGAGGGGAATAATACTCATAGTGATTTTTGTCATGGTAATAATAGACAGGTTTCTTGTTTACAAACATTGAGACTAAATGCACAGCTGAATGTATCATGTAATCAATTCCCACCAATCCCCAAACCTGTTGTTTTGGGGAGCGCTGGTTTCATTGGCTAATTTTGGTACCGAACCTGCGCACGCATCTACTTCTTATCAGTGTAACGTGGACCAGAAACCCGTCCATAATAGTAATTTTATTTGTAATACACTTTACATTTGAAACAAATCTCAAAGTGCTACATTCAAAGGGCAAAGAAACAAAGCAGAACAAAGGCAAACAAAAAGATTAAAAGGACTAAAATGGTCAAAAACTGTTTAAATCAGTAAATTCAGTGCACACATATTATACACAGCTCAGATAAGGTTCAAAAGCACATTGTGATCACCTAAGAAAGGGTTAAAAGCACAGAGGGCATCCAAAAGGTCCTTCTAGGCAAATGCCTTATTAAAAATAAAGGTCTTTAGTCCCCTTTTGAAGGCGTCAACTGACTGTGGTGCTCTCAGGTGGTCAGGGAGGGCATTCCACAGCAGAGGAGCAGCTGAGCAGAAAGCCCGGTATACATGTCTATAGCACCTATTCTCACATTATTTCTTAGAACTAGGGATGTACTGTGTATACCTTCCCAAAAGTCACTTTGAGAATCATTCCTCCCAGATGGAACTGATGACCCCACATTTGGGGCCCTGGCTCACAGAGTAAATATGTCCTAATTATCTAGTCACCACTAGCTCTTACCCGTTCAAAGCATTGTGCACACAGTATATGAGGGATGGAAAGTAACTTTAACTGGTGCTTGTGTAACCTGCCTCTAGTCAGGGCTCTGTGTCCACGCCCAAATCACACAAGTGTGAGTAGTCACTCGTCTACCCCTCCCCTATAAAGCCTGGTGTTCAGGCACTCATTCCTTCTTGGCTCTCTGTATAGTCCAGGCGTTTCGGGAGGTATTTTGATGGAATCGTGCACTTTATGAAAGAAGCACGGAATTTGGCTCACAGTTAGAACATGCCATATGGAACATTTTTGGCTATAGGGGCATCGCAGATTTGTCATGGGGAACTTGTGGGAAAGTTGCTCTCATAGACTTTACTATAGCCTAGAGTAAAATAATACAAAAAATAAATATGCTTTAAGTAGCATGTGAGGGGTCAAACTAGGTGTTTTTCGGGATTCTGAATCCAATGTAAACATTTGTTTTGCAGGAAAAACATTCCTTGAGCTAAAAACTGACCCCATAATTTGGCAATAAAACTATGATTTAGTGATGAGTCATCACTTTTCACAGTTTTGTGGCGGACGTTTCTTGGAAAGGAATGTTTTTCGTGCAAAACAAATGCTTGCATTGGATTCAGAATCCCGAAAAACACCTAGTTTGACCCCTCACATGCTACTTAAAGCATATTTATTTTTTGTATTATTTTACTGTATAGTAAAGTCTATGAGAGCCCAACTTTGATTGGCTCCCGCAAGTTTCCCAAGACAAATCTGCGTTGGCCCTATAGCCAAAAATGTTCTATATGGCATGTTCTAACTGTGTGCCAAATGTCATGCTTCTTTCATAAAGTGCACGATTTTTGCCTGAAACGCTCTGACTAGTAGAGGTGGTTGGCTTGTCTGAGACGGGTAGGCAATGGTGGTGTTTTGGCTTTAACATAATTGTGTAAATGAGTGTACATACCTTTAATGGTCCTGTTTCTCAGGGGCCTCCTGTTCCATGCCTCACTGAGGATTAAAAGCCAGCTCTGTAGTCCAGGTGCTAGGGCCAAACCTTGTCTAATTTGAGGTATGTGGAATAATATGGCTGTTATATATTCTGCCTCCCTATTGTGGTTTTAATACTATTTTATATTTGTAGGCTTCAGCCATTGTGCCCTTGGTGTTCCTGTCCCAGTATACTGTGTGAACTGCCCTGAGCCAGACATCCTCTATACCTGTACACAACCTTAACTGCTGAGGTAAAATAGGAGTCCATATGTTGATGTGTTTAATGTATAATTATAATACATGGGAGCTAATTGTATCTTTGTTTGATCCTATAGGAATAAGCCCCGTTTATGCTGCCTTTGCCCTTTTTTGATATAGTTGTTTTCTTTTGCATTGTATTTTTTTGTTTCATTGGTAACCCAACTGCCATATAGTAAGTGTTGTTTCCTTATTTACTCAGATTGAGTTGGAGGTGACTGTGGGGGGAGAACTGTGTGGAGGGCTTGTTGCCCACCCTTCTGTCCACTGCATGCTTTGGCTGTGTGTTTAGTGTGCACCTAACCCACCCAGTGTGTAAGTGTGTTTTGTAGTGTGTGTTTGTAGTGAAATAGTTTGAACCCTCACCAATACTAATCCTCTTTCTCTCTACTCCCCCCTAGTCTTAATTCTTATCAGTAAATTGTAACTTAACCATTTGACTTGTGATAAATAAAGCTGATATTTTATTGTTGCATCTGCATTTGAGTATCTAACTTTAAACTACTGTCTGAATAATGGCTTTGGAATAAATCTATATTTTGATATCCTGAGAAGCACGTCCCTGTTCCCCTTTACTGTACAAACGAACCTGTGTTGCTATTCAATGTGGTTGTATTAGCACTTTATTCTTTGGGCGAAACTCCCAAAGTGGTGTTGTCGAGGTTATTACTAAGTTATAAATCTGCCATGGTTACACTTGCATGATAATATGTAGGAGCACCAATGTAAGAAATAGCCTACCCATACTGTGTACCGATCGGCATGATTTTTGGACAAAATCTGTAGGAGTACTGTGCAAAAATGTATGTTTTACTCAAACCTGCCTCCTGGTGGCGCTGTAACAGGGCCAGACACTTAGACAGACACCAAAGATTTTGGTTAAAAATGTTGCCTCATGCTAGATGCAGAATAGATATATCTATTCTGCATCTAGCATGAGGCATATATGCCTTGGTTAAAAATGTTGCCTCATGCTAGATGCAGAATAGATATATCTATCTATTCTGCATCTAGCATGAGGCATATATGCCTCATGCAGAATTAGATATGCCTCATGCTAGATGCAGAAAAGATACACAATAAAAATGCTAATATACAGCATACGATTTGTGAAAGTGACAAGCGGGCTTCACAGTTATGTCAGGTGTGTTCATATGCTAATGGTGATGCGGATTCAGATCAATTGCTCCAGCCACCGAGGAAAAACGCTCGGACAGACAGACAGACAGACAAACATTTGGAAAATTATATGTTTGATGATGTGTCACTGCCTGTTATAACAATTCTAGATGATGTATTCTAATGTTAACCACCTTACTGGACAATAATAGGCACCTAGACCGGTAACCCGGCCTGACAGCAGGTTGCAGGTTCACATCCCGATCCCAACAACCTTTGCTTACTTGTGATGTGTGTGTTGTTGCTGCTGTGCTCTTGACTTCTTCTGGGGTTGTTTTAATCAGAGTGCAAGAAGTGCACAGCTGAGAGTGTAGCACAAAGCACACGCACACAATTAATTAATTCAATAAATACATAAATAAGGGGCCGGGCGAGTAATGTAGCTAAAAAGATGTACCCTGTAAAGATCTGCCTGCTGGTGGCGCTATAATAGGCCAATGTGAAAAGAGTGGCATTTCTTCCTCTGTGCGTGAATGTGCGTGCAAAGTTTCACAATCGGACACTGTGCTTCAAGCACGGCGTGTCATTTAGACAGAGTTTAGTGTTTTTTTTTCTCAGAATGCGGAAGCACACATACACAGAACAACCACAAACACACACCACCTCTACACACAACCATCACACATGTACACACATTCTAGTCAAATACATTGTGTGTGTGTGTGTGTGTGTGTGTGTGTCTGTCTGTCTGTCTGTCTGTCTGTCTGTCTGTCTGTCTGCCTGCCTGCCTGCCTGCCTGCCTGCCTGCCTGCCTGCCTGTCGCAGATGTGACTTATAAGGATTGGAATGTGACCTGAGGGCAGCATTCAATTTCAATGGTCCTCGCGCCTGGCCAATCAGTAACAGTTGGAGGCGGGGCGGAAGGCGGGTTCAATGCAATTTTGAATTGTTCAGCGGCAGCCATCTTTGTCACAGTCAGTCAGTCAGTTAGTCTGCTCCTGCTGCCTTCAGTGAAAGCCTGATACTGCTTCAGTGCAAGCCTACTACTACACTAAACTATTAAAATCTTCACTACTTGCTACACTCCCTAAGCATATTGCTTCATCTGCAAGGTAAGACTTTTAAATATGAATTTGCTAGAACTAAATTTAGAAACTTTCATTAAGCTAAGGTTTGCTAGCTGACCAACTTAGCAAGGTGTTGATTTCATTTAGCTAATGTTAGCCACTGTAGCTTAGCCTTGTTACCATAGATAGTCTGCTATGTTGAAACTAGCTGTTCAAACTCTGCCTTGAATTGCAATGTTATTAAATCATTTTCAAATGTACCAACCTAGCAGGTTGCTAATGTTAACATTTTAAAACATAGCTAGCAAGCTACTATTGTTAGCTACTAAAGCTTGGCCTTGCTACATAGCTACTCTGTTGAAATTAGCTGTTCAAACTGCCTTGAATTGCAATGTTATTTAAATCATTTTGTTGTGTTGGAGCGCCTCAGTGCGGCTTGCTCTTTGCATATCGTTTAAGCTGCCCTCAGAGCAGCATTGACAAAGTGCCCCCAGAGCAGCATTTTAACATTGCTCTTTGCATATTATGTATGCTGCCCTCGGAGCAGCATTGACCAACTGCCCTCAGAGCAGCATTTCAGCAATGCTATTTGCATATCATTTAAGCTGCCCTCAGACCAGCATTGACTAACTGCCCTCAGAGCAGCATTTTTAGATTGGTCTATGCATATCATTTAAGCTGCCCTAAGAGCAGCATTGACTAATTGCCCTCAGAGCAGCATTTATAAGCTGCCCTCAGAGCAGCATTGACTAACTGCCCTCAGAGCAGCATTTCATCATTGGTCCTTGCATATCATTTAGGCTGCCCTCAGAGCATCATTGACAAAGTGCCCCCAGAGCAGTATTGCTCTTTGCATATCGTTTAAGCTGCCCTCAGAGCAGCATTGACAAAGTGCCCTCAGAGCAGCATTTTAACATTGGTCGATGCATATTATTTAGGCTGCCCTCAGAGCAGCATTGACAAAGTGCCCTCAGAGCAGCATTTTAACATTGGTCTATGCATATCATTTAGGCTGCCCTCAGAGCAGCATTGACAAAGTGCCCCCAGAGCAGCATTTTAACATTGCTCTTTGCATATTATGTATGCTGCCCTCGAAGCAGCATTGACCAACTGCCCTCAGAGCAGCATTTCAGCAATGCTATTTGCATATCATTTAAGCTGCCCTCAGAGCAGCATTGACTAACTGCCCTCAGAGCAGCATTTTAACATTGCTATTTGCATATCATATAAGCTGCCCTCAGAGCAGCATTGACTAACTGCCCTCAGAGCAGCATTTCAACATCAGTCCTTGCATATCATTTAGGCTGCCCTCAGAGCATCATTGACAAAGTGCCCTCAGAGCAGCATTTTAACATTGGTCTATGCATATTATTTAGGCTGCCCTCAGAGCAGCATTGACAAAGTGCCCCCAGATCAGCATTTTAACATTGCTCTTTGCATATTATGTATGCTGCCCTCGGAGCAGCATTGACCAACTGCCCTCAGAGCAGCATTTCAGCAATGCTATTTGCATATCATTTAAGCTGCCCTCAGACCAGCATTGACTAACTGCCCTCAGAGCAGCATTTTAACATTGCTCCTTGCACATCATTTAAGCTGCCCTCAGAGCAGCATTGACAAAGTGCCCCCAGAGCAGCATTTTAACATTGCTCTTTGCATATCGTTTAAGCTGCCCTCAGAGCAGCATTGACAAAGTGCCCCCAGAGCAGCATTTTAACATTGCTCTTTGCATATTATGTATGCTGCCCTCGGAGCAGCATTGACCAACTGCCCTCAGAGCAGCATTTCAGCAATGCTATTTGCCCTAAGAGCAGCATTGACTAATTGCCCTCAGAGCAGCATTTATAAGCTGCCCTCAGAGCAGCATTGACTAACTGCCCTCAGAGCAGCATTTCATCATTGGTCCTTGCATATCATTTAGGCTGCCCTCAGAGCATCATTGACAAAGTGCCCCCAGAGCAGCATTGCTCTTTGCATATCGTTTAAGCTGCCCTCAGAGCAGCATTGACAAAGTGCCCTCAGAGCAGCATTTTAACATTGGTCGATGCATATTATTTAGGCTGCCCTCAGAGCAGCATTGACAAAGTGCCCTCAGAGCAGCATTTTAACATTGGTCTATGCATATCATTTAGGCTGCCCTCAGAGCAGCATTGACAAAGTGCCCCCAGAGCAGCATTTTAACATTGCTCTTTGCATATTATGTATGCTGCCCTCGAAGCAGCATTGACCAACTGCCCTCAGAGCAGCATTTCAGCAATGCTATTTGCATATCATTTAAGCTGCCCTCAGAGCAGCATTGACTAACTGCCCTCAGAGCAGCATTTTAACATTGCTATTTGCATATCATATAAGCTGCCCTCAGAGCAGCATTGACTAACTGCCCTCAGAGCAGCATTTCAACATCAGTCCTTGCATATCATTTAGGCTGCCCTCAGAGCATCATTGACAAAGTGCCCTCAGAGCAGCATTTTAACATTGGTCTATGCATATTATTTAGGCTGCCCTCAGAGCAGCATTGACAAAGTGCCCCCAGATCAGCATTTTAACATTGCTTTTTGCATATTATGTATGCTGCCCTCGGAGCAGCATTGACCAACTGCCCTCAGAGCAGCATTTCAGCAATGCTATTTGCATATCATTTAAGCTGCCATCAGACCAGCATTGACTAACTGCCCTCAGAGCAGCATTTTAACATTGCTGCTTGCACATCATTTAAGCTGCCCTCAGAGCAGCATTGACAAAGTGCCCTCAGAGCAGCAATTTAACATAGGTCTATGCATATAATTTAAGTTGACCTCAGAGCAGCATTGACTAACTGCCCTCAGAGCAGCATTTCATCATTGGTCCTTGCATATCATTTAGGCTGCCCTCAGAGCATCATTGACAAAGTGCCCCCAGAGCAGCATTGCTCTTTGCATATCGTTTAAGCTGCCCTCAGAGCAGCATTGACAAAGTGCCCTCAGAGCAGCATTTTAACATTGGTCGATGCATATTATTTAGGCTGCCCTCAGAGCAGCATTGACAAAGTGCCCTCAGAGCAGCATTTTAACATTGGTCTATGCATATCATTTAGGCTGCCCTCAGAGCAGCATTGACAAAGTGCCCCCAGAGCAGCATTTTAACATTGGTCTTTGCATATTTTGTATGCTGCCCTCGAAGCAGCATTGACCAACTGCCCTCAGAGCAGCATTTCAGCAAAGCTATTTGCATATCATTTAAGCTGCCCTCAGAGCAGCATTGACTAACTGCCCTCAGAGCAGCATTTTAACATTGCTATTTGCATATCATATAAGCTGCCCTCAGAGCAGCATTGACTAACTGCCCTCAGAGCAGCATTTCAACATTGGTCCTTGCATATCATTTAGGCTGCCCTCAGAGCATCATTGACAAAGTGCCCTCAGAGCAGCATTTTAACATTGGTCTATGCATATTATTTAGGCTGCCCTCAGAGCAGCATTGACAAAGTGCCCTCAGAGCAGCAATTTAACATAGGTCTATGCATATAATTTAAGTTGACCTCAGAGCAGCATTGACTAACTGCCCTCAGAGCAGCATTTCATCATTGGTCCTTGCATATCATTTAGGCTGCCCTCAGAGCATCATTGACAAAGTGCCCCCAGAGCAGCATTGCTCTTTGCACATCGTTTAAGCTGCCCTCAGAGCAGCATTGACAAAGTGCCCTCAGAGCAGCATTTTAACATTGGTCGATGCATATTATTTAGGCTGCCCTCAGAGCAGCATTGACAAAGTGCCCCCAGAGCAGCATTTTAACATTGCTCTTTGCATATTATGTATGCTGCCCTCGGAGCAGCATTGACCAACTGCCCTCAGAGCAGCATTTCAGCAATGCTATTTGCATATCATTTAAGCTGCCCTCAGACCAGCATTGACTAACTGCCCTCAGAGCAGCATTTTTAGATTGGTCTATGCATATAATTTAAGCTGCCCTAAGAGCAGCATTGACTAATTGCCCTCAGAGCAGCATTTTAACATTGCAATTTGCATATCATATAAGCTGCCCTCAGAGCAGCATTGACTAACTGCCCTCAGAGCAGCATTTCATCATTGGTCCTTGCATATCGTTTAGGCTGCCCTCAGAGCATCATTGACAAAGTGCCCCCAGAGCAGCATTGCTCTTTGCATATCGTTTAAGCTGCCCTCAGAGCAGCATTGACAAAGTGCCCTCAGAGCAGCATTTTAACATTGGTCGATGCATATTATTTAGGCTGCCCTCAGAGCAGCATTGACAAAGTGCACTCAGAGCAGCATTTTAACATTGGTCTATGCATATCATTTAGGCTGCCCTCAGAGCAGCATTGACAAAGTGCCCCCAGAGCAGCATTTTAACATTGGTCTTTGCATATTATGTATGCTGCCCTCGAAGCAGCATTGACCAACTGCCCTCAGAGCAGCATTTCAGCAATGCTATTTGCATATCATTAAAGCTGCCCTCAGAGCAGCATTGACTAACTGCCCTCAGAGCAGCATTTTAACATTGCTATTTGCATATCATATAAGCTGCCCCCAGAGCAGCATTGACTAACTGTCCTCAGAGCTGCATTTCAACATCGGTCCTTGCATATCATTTAGGCTGCCCTGAGAGCATCATTGACAAAGTGCCCTCAGAGCAGCATTTTAACATTGGTCTATGCATATTATTTAGGCTGCCCTCAGAGCAGCATTGACAAAGTGCCCCCAGATCAGCATTTTAACATTGGTCTTTGCATATTATGTATGCTGCCCTCGGAGCAGCATTGACCAACTGCCCTCAGAGCAGCATTTCAGCAATGCTATTTGCATATCATTTAGGCTGCCCTCAGAGCATCATTGACAAAGTGCCCCCAGAGCAGCATTGCTCTTTGCATATCGTTTAAGCTGCCCTCAGAGCAGCATTGACAAAGTGCCCTCAGAGCAGCATTTTAACATTGGTCGATGCATATTATTTAGGCTGCCCTCAGAGCAGCATTGACAAAGTGCCCTCAGAGCAGCATTTTAACATTGGTCTATGCATATCATTTAGGCTGCCCTCAGAGCAGCATTGACAAAGTGCCCCCAGAGCAGCATTTTAACATTGGTCTTTGCATATTTTGTATGCTGCCCTCGAAGCAGCATTGACCAACTGCCCTCAGAGCAGCATTTCAGCAAAGCTATTTGCATATCATTTAAGCTGCCCTCAGAGCAGCATTGACTAACTGCCCTCAGAGCAGCATTTTAACATTGCTATTTGCATATCATATAAGCTGCCCTCAGAGCAGCATTGACTAACTGCCCTCAGAGCAGCATTTCAACATTGGTCCTTGCATATCATTTAGGCTGCCCTCAGAGCATCATTGACAAAGTGCCCTCAGAGCAGCATTTTAACATTGGTCTATGCATATTATTTAGGCTGCCCTCAGAGCAGCATTGACAAAGTGCCCTCAGAGCAGCAATTTAACATAGGTCTATGCATATAATTTAAGTTGACCTCAGAGCAGCATTGACTAACTGCCCTCAGAGCAGCATTTCATCATTGGTCCTTGCATATCATTTAGGCTGCCCTCAGAGCATCATTGACAAAGTGCCCCCAGAGCAGCATTGCTCTTTGCACATCGTTTAAGCTGCCCTCAGAGCAGCATTGACAAAGTGCCCTCAGAGCAGCATTTTAACATTGGTCGATGCATATTATTTAGGCTGCCTTCAGAGCAGCATTGACAAAGTGCCCCCAGAGCAGCATTTTAACATTGCTCTTTGCATATTATGTATGCTGCCCTCGGAGCAGCATTGACCAACTGCCCTCAGAGCAGCATTTCAGCAATGCTATTTGCATATCATTTAAGCTGCCCTCAGACCAGCATTGACTAACTGCCCTCAGAGCAGCATTTTTAGATTGGTCTATGCATATAATTTAAGCTGCCCTAAGAGCAGCATTGACTAATTGCCCTCAGAGCAGCATTTTAACATTGCAATTTGCATATCATATAAGCTGCCCTCAGAGCAGCATTGACTAACTGCCCTCAGAGCAGCATTTCATCATTGGTCCTTGCATATCATTTAGGCTGCCCTCAGAGCATCATTGACAAAGTGCCCCCAGAGCAGCATTGCTCTTTGCATATCGTTTAAGCTGCCCTCAGAGCAGCATTGACAAAGTGCCCTCAGAGCAGCATTTTAACATTGGTCGATGCATATTATTTAGGCTGCCCTCAGAGCAGCATTGACAAAGTGCCCTCAGAGCAGCATTTTAACATTGGTCTATGCATATCATTTAGGCTGCCCTCAGAGCAGCATTGACAAAGTGCCCCCAGAGCAGCATTTTAACATTGGTCTTTGCATATTATGTATGCTGCCCTCGAAGCAGCATTGACCAACTGCCCTCAGAGCAGCATTTCAGCAATGCTATTTGCATATCATTTAAGCTGCCCTCAGAGCAGCATTGACTAACTGCCCTCAGAGCAGCATTTTAACATTGCTATTTGCATATCATATAAGCTGCCCCCAGAGCAGCATTGACTAACTGTCATCAGAGCTGCATTTCAACATCGGTCCTTGCATATCATTTAGGCTGCCCTCAGAGCATCATTGACAAAGTGCCCTCAGAGCAGCATTTTAACATTGGTCTATGCATATTATTTAGGCTGCCCTCAGAGCAGCATTGACAAAGTGCCCCCAGATCAGCATTTTAACATTGCTTTTTGCATATTATGTATGCTGCCCTCGGAGCAGCATTGACCAACTGCCCTCAGAGCAGCATTTCAGCAATGCTATTTGCATATCATTTAAGCTGCCCTCAGACCAGCATTGACTAACTGCCCTCAGAGCAGCATTTTAACATTGCTCCTTGCACATCATTTAAGCTGCCCTCAGAGCAGCATTGACAAAGTGCCCTCAGAGCAGCAATTTAACATAGGTCTATGCATATCATTTAAGTTGACCTCAGAGCAGCATTGACTAACTGCCCTCAGAGCAGCATTTCATCATTGGTCCTTGCATATCATTTAGGCTGCCCTCAGAGCATCATTGACAAAGTGCCCCCAGAGCAGCATTGCTCTTTGCACATCGTTTAAGCTGCCCTCAGAGCAGCATTGACAAAGTGCCCTCAGAGCAGCATTTTAACATTGGTCGATGCATATTATTTAGGCTGCCTTCAGAGCAGCATTGACAAAGTGCCCCCAGAGCAGCATTTTAACATTGGTCTTTGCATATTATGTATGCTGCCCTCGGAGCAGCATTGACCAACTGCCCTCAGAGCAGCATTTCAGCAATGCTATTTGCATATCATTTAAGCTGCCCTCAGACCAGCATTGACTAACTGCCCTCAGAGCAGCATTTTTAGATTGGTCTATGCATATAATTTAAGCTGCCCTAAGAGCAGCATTGACTAATTGCCCTCAGAGCAGCATTTTAACATTGCAATTTGCATATCATATAAGCTGCCCTCAGAGCAGCATTGACTAACTGCCCTCAGAGCAGCATTTCATCATTGGTCCTTGCATATCATTTAGGCTGCCCTCAGAGCATCATTGACAAAGTGCCCCCAGAGCAGCATTGCTCTTTGCATATCGTTTAAGCTGCCCTCAGAGCAGCATTGACAAAGTGCCCTCAGAGCAGCATTTTAACATTGGTCGATGCATATTATTTAGGCTGCCCTCAGAGCAGCATTGACAAAGTGCCCTCAGAGCAGCATTTTAACATTGGTCTATGCATATCATTTAGGCTGCCCTCAGAGCAGCATTGACAAAGTGCCCCCAGAGCAGCATTTTAACATTGGTCTTTGCATATTATGTATGCTGCCCTCGAAGCAGCATTGACCAACTGCCCTCAGAGCAGCATTTCAGCAATGCTATTTGCATATCATTTAAGCTGCCCTCAGAGCAGCATTGACTAACTGCCCTCAGAGCAGCATTTTAACATTGCTATTTGCATATCATATAAGCTGCCCCCAGAGCAGCATTGACTAACTGTCATCAGAGCTGCATTTCAACATCGGTCCTTGCATATCATTTAGGCTGCCCTCAGAGCATCATTGACAAAGTGCCCTCAGAGCAGCATTTTAACATTGGTCTATGCATATTATTTAGGCTGCCCTCAGAGCAGCATTGACAAAGTGCCCCCAGATCAGCATTTTAACATTGCTTTTTGCATATTATGTATGCTGCCCTCGGAGCAGCATTGACCAACTGCCCTCAGAGCAGCATTTCAGCAATGCTATTTGCATATCATTTAAGCTGCCCTCAGACCAGCATTGACTAACTGCCCTCAGAGCAGCATTTTAACATTGCTCCTTGCACATCATTTAAGCTGCCCTCAGAGCAGCATTGACAAAGTGCCCTCAGAGCAGCAATTTAACATAGGTCTATGCATATCATTTAAGTTGACCTCAGAGCAGCATTGACTAACTGCCCTCAGAGCAGCATTTTAACCTTGGTCTGTGCTTATAATTTAAGCTGCCCTCAGAGCAGCATTTTAACATGCTCCTTGCATGTCATTTAAGCTGCCCTCAGACCAGCATTGACTGACCTCAGAGCAGCATTTTAAGATTGCCCCTTGCATATCATTTAAGCTACCCTTACAGCAGCATTTTAACATTGGTCGATGCATATTATTTAGGCTGCCCTCAGAGCAGCATTGACAAAGTGCCCTCAGAGCAGCATTTTAACATTGGTCTATGCATATCATTTAGGCTGCCCTCAGAGCAGCATTGACAAAGTGCCCCCAGAGCAGCATTTTAACATTGCTCTTTGCATATTATGTATGCTGCCCTCGAAGCAGCATTGACCAACTGCCCTCAGAGCAGCATTTCAGCAATGCTATTTGCATATCATTTAAGCTGCCCTCAGAGCAGCATTGACTAACTGCCCTCAGACAGAGCAGCATTTTAACATTGCTATTTGCATATCATATAAGCTGCCCTCAGAGCAGCATTGACTAACTGCCCTCAGAGCAGCATTTCAACATCAGTCCTTGCATATCATTTAGGCTGCCCTCAGAGCATCATTGACAAAGTGCCCTCAGAGCAGCATTTTAACATTGGTCTATGCATATTATTTAGGCTGCCCTCAGAGCAGCATTGACAAAGTGCCCCCAGATCAGCATTTTAACATTGCTCTTTGCATATTATGTATGCTGCCCTCGGAGCAGCATTGACCAACTGCCCTCAGAGCAGCATTTCAGCAATGCTATTTGCATATCATTTAAGCTGCCCTCAGACCAGCATTGACTAACTGCCCTCAGAGCAGCATTTTAACATTGCTCCTTGCACATCATTTAAGCTGCCCTCAGAGCAGCATTGACAAAGTGCCCTCAGAGCAGCAATTTAACATAGGTCTATGCATATAATTTAAGTTGACCTCAGAGCAGCATTGACTAACTGCCCTCAGAGCAGCATTTCATCATTGGTCCTTGCATATCATTTAGGCTGCCCTCAGAGCATCATTGACAAAGTGCCCCCAGAGCAGCATTGCTCTTTGCATATCGTTTAAGCTGCCCTCAGAGCAGCATTGACAAAGTGCCCTCAGAGCAGCATTTTAACATTGGTCGATGCATATTATTTAGGCTGCCCTCAGAGCAGCATTGACAAAGTGCCCTCAGAGCAGCATTTTAACATTGGTCTATGCATATCATTTAGGCTGCCCTCAGAGCAGCATTGACAAAGTGCCCCCAGAGCAGCATTTTAACATTGGTCTTTGCATATTTTGTATGCTGCCCTCGAAGCAGCATTGACCAACTGCCCTCAGAGCAGCATTTCAGCAAAGCTATTTGCATATCATTTAAGCTGCCCTCAGAGCAGCATTGACTAACTGCCCTCAGAGCAGCATTTTAACATTGCTATTTGCATATCATATAAGCTGCCCTCAGAGCAGCATTGACTAACTGCCCTCAGAGCAGCATTTCAACATTGGTCCTTGCATATCATTTAGGCTGCCCTCAGAGCATCATTGACAAAGTGCCCTCAGAGCAGCATTTTAACATTGGTCTATGCATATTATTTAGGCTGCCCTCAGAGCAGCATTGACAAAGTGCCCTCAGAGCAGCAATTTAACATAGGTCTATGCATATAATTTAAGTTGACCTCAGAGCAGCATTGACTAACTGCCCTCAGAGCAGCATTTCATAATGGTCCTTGCATATCATTTAGGCTGCCCTCAGAGCATCATTGACAAAGTGCCCCCAGAGCAGCATTGCTCTTTGCACATCGTTTAAGCTGCCCTCAGAGCAGCATTGACAAAGTGCCCTCAGAGCAGCATTTTAACATTGGTCGATGCATATTATTTAGGCTGCCCTCAGAGCAGCATTGACAAAGTGCCCCCAGAGCAGCATTTTAACATTGGTCTTTGCATATTATGTATGCTACCCTCAGAGCAGCATTTTACTGACCTCAGCATTGACTGACCTCAGAGCAGCATTTTAAGATTGCCCCTTGCATATCATTTAAGCTACCCTTAGAGCAGCATTTTAACATTGCCCCTTGCATATCATTTAAAGGAAAATTCCAGAATAAAACATATTAATCCTTAATCAGCCTTTTATCACGTCTGTACATACCTGGTATGATGGATTTTTATCATAGTCCTTCCAGTTTTTAGTTCTCCTGGACTCCTCAGATCTCTCTCCCACAGCCAAAACGGCGGTCATTTGTGGTCCTCCAAAAGCGCTAATTTTCACCGCTGCAAAGTTACTTTTTTCTTCATAAATCTGCTATTTATAGTTCCAAGACAGCCAGTAATCCATTGTTTTATCGCGGGTTGAGGGAAATGGCCGTTGTTGACATGATCCCAATAGTACTCACAGAAGAAGAATGAAGTCTCGCGTCTCGCGTGATTACCGCGTTTCCTTTAGCTTTTTCTTTAGCGCAAAAGAAAGCTTTCTCCTGGAGTTATTACAGCCAGTATGTACACAACAAGGCATCGTGGTATATATATAAAAAATAAGAAAGCAGAAGAATATAATCTAGTTAGTCTATTGATCGCTAGAATCTAGTAATATGACTGAGAAGGATTCATAACAAAGCATTTTAACGGACTTCCTGTAGTCATAAGGTAATTCTATTACCTTTATTTATTTTATTTTTTCCTCAATACATGTCTTCGATTTTATTTATTATTTATTTATGGAATTACTTATAAAATAACTTTGACGTGTATTATTATTTGTAAACAATGTAGGCTACAATATAATCACAAAATAATCGTATTTTCCTCAAGACATTCTGCAATGCCTCACCAAATAAACTTTAGGTAAAAATTACCTCATGACCACGGAAACGTGTCTTTCATGAGGTACTTTTTACGCGTGATTCCTAAACCCACCAGGCTTGAGTTAAGACCCGCCTCGCGGAAACGCGAGGACTTCCAGGAGTGGCTGAAATCCCTGCCTGACACATGGAGGGTGGATAAAGTCAGAGGCATGAAGACTTGTACTTGAGAAAAGCCTGCATTTGCACAACTATTAATTTCTCACTACAGTGCTCAAAATAAACTGTAGCCTACTAAAAAAAAAACTTGAAACTGACTTAATTGTACTGTGCTTAAAGGTGCACTTGCAGTAGTTTAAACACTTCAATAGTATAGGTCTACAGTGTAAAGGGAAAACTTTGTAACTTTGCTAAAGAGAAAAACGTTCTGAGAAAGCTATTAATTTGTCACTACTGTGCTCAAAATAAAAACTCTTACTGATTATCAGTTAAATTGTTATGGTTTGGATATGGCTTTGGGCCTATTATGCTGCGTGTATTATTGTAAAATGGATCAGTAAGTAGGTAGGTACTTTGCACTTGAGCGAGCAGCACTAACGTTCATGGGCACTTTCATACTTAAGATTATCGAGAGGAGGCGGGTCTTAACTCAATCCTGGTGGGTTTAGGAATCACGCACTTTTTACCTAACGATGCCTTGTTGTGTACATACTGGCTGTAATAACTCCAGGAGAAAGCTTTCTTTTGCGCTAAAGAAAAAGCTAAAGGAAACGCGGTAATCACGCGAGACGCGAGACTTCATTCTTCTTCTGTGAGTACTATTGGGATCATGTCAACAACGGCCATTTCCCTCAACCCGCGATAAAACAGTGGATTACTGGCTGTCTTGGAACTATAAATAGCAGATTTATGAAGAAAAAAGTAACTTTGCAGCGGTGAAAATTAGCGCTTTTGGAGGACCACAAATGACCGCCGTTTTGGCTGTGGGAGAGAGATCTGAGGAGTCCAGGAGAACTAAAAACTGGAAGGACTATGATAAAAATCCATCATACCAGGTATGTACAGACGTGATAAAAGGCTGATTAAGGATTAATATGTTTTATTCTGGAATTTTCCTTTAAGAGCTGCCCTCAGATCAGCATTGACAAAGTGCCCTCAGAGCAGCAATTTAACATAGGTCTATGCATATAATGTAAGCTGCCCTCAGAGCAGCATTGACTAACTGCCCTCCGAGCAGCATTTTAACATTGCACTTTGCTTATCATTTCAGCTTCCCTCAGAGCAGCATTGACGAAGTGCCCTCAGAGCAGCAATTTAACATAGGTCTGTAACATTGACAGTGTACAAATGGAACCAAATCCATTCCTGAGGTCAGGTTGCAGCAGTTAACAGCAGCAGGCTGTTGCCGTTTTGGTGTGAACAGTTCTTTGCACTTTTGTTTTTGTAAAAATGTTTCGTGTGAACTTAATTCCACTCTCATACATTCATATAGGTTGACGGAGGAGGGGGTTCAAGCATCAGTCTGCTGAGGACCTTAAACACCAACAGCAGACTGCAGGGAGAGCATACAAGACCATTCTTGGGCCAAGTCCCATTGTACTGTTTACGGTGCCTGAAGAGGTTTAAGGTCCAGCTCCCATATCCTGTGGTCCTCCCACAACTGCATCCTGACTGGTGGAATCATCGTGTGGTACTGGTACAGGAGCTAGTACTGCTCTTCAGTGCAGTCAGCTCAGCGAGCAGTTGGAGGTTAGCTTCCTTCCCTCCAGTCACTATGTGACTATGTGGCCATTTGTCTGTGGCTTATGTTTGGCCATATTAATTAAACCTTGTTGTCTCTCCAGCCTTACAGGAAACATGTTGATTGAAGGTTGAAAATACTTCATAATTCCAAGTAAATAAATAGTGTTTGCCCTGTACATGTATGAATAGTAAAAGAGAATGTTACCATGAAGCAGCATATTCTGAATGACTGCTCATTCAGAATAGAAATGCTCATATAAACGTTTAGGAATGGCCATTCCGGTCTGACCCGAATGAATTTTCATTCTGGTCTGAAGAGGTGGTTTATGCCGTTTCAATCGGGATACATTTGTCATATAAACACTCCATTCGGAATGAACTGCTGTCTGTACTGTCCCCCCTTCTCCGACCTGAAGTAGGCTTACTTTGCGCATGCCCAAAGTTCTATTCCGAATGAATCCTTTGGTCATGTAAACGACAGTGGAATGAGGAATACTTGTATTCAGGTCCCATGTAAACGTTTGGGTATGAAGCTCTATTCGGAACTAGAAAAATATTGTTCCTTCGAAACAATTGTGGGCTCGCTTCAAGCCAGAAAACAATGGCTATAAAAGTACAAAATGTCAAGATCGCAGGCAGTGCTCACTTTGACGTTACTGACGTCAAATATTGGTCCATTTTGTTCCAAAAATGTGTTATGCAAAAGTTGACCCGCTGGTGGCGCTATAACAGGCCAATGTGAGAAGGGTGGTATCTGTTCCTTGACCTATTGGGAATGTGCTTGCAAGATTTCACGCACATTGCAGGCTGTGTTCATGATTTAGGTGTTTTTGGCTTTGGCCACTTTATCGCTGCTTGCAGCTATATTTATTATTATTATTATTTTTTTTGCGTGTGCACTTCATAGGCATATTAGATAAAGGTCCTTAGATTGTGTGTAGAATGTTTCATGCAAATTGCTAAAAAAAATCCTAACAGGTTTAAGCGTTTCACAAACTGCTCAAAATGATATAGCGCCCCCCTTTGGCCAATTGGGGTAAGATTGGTTTTAGTGATATTTGGAATAACACTCTACATCTTAGCCAAATGCCATGAATATGTTACTTTGCATGTATGATTTAGAGGCAGAAGAATAATTTGCATAAAACTGCAATATTCATTGAATTTATTAAAAAAAAGCATGTTTCAATTTTAAACAAATCTGATCTGACATATCTTTAGATATTGGTCCAAAGTTCACTTAAGAAAAGTTTCGTGCACGTGACGCGAAAATTCCAGAATAAAAGCGGGTTTAAGTGTTTTACAAACTGCTCAAAATGGCGGAAAATCTAAGGGCGGAGCTTACTTAACAAAGACACAGATGTCTTCCGCTCGAGTCAAAGCACGTGTGTAAGCAAGTTGCATGACTTCAAACGAAATGAGTCATGACTTATTCCCGTTTGAAGTTTGAATTTTCAAACGCTTCGTATAGCGCCCCCCTTTGGCGGATTGGAATAAGATTGGTTTCAGTGATATGTTGACTAACCCTCTACATCTTTGCCAAATGCCATGAACGTGTAACTTTGCATGTATGATTTAGAGGCCGAAGAATAATTTGCATAAAACCGCAATATACACTGAATTATTAAAAAATCATTATTTAATGTACAAACTTCTCACCACATAGCCTGTGTAGATATAGGTTAAAATTTCATGTGAAAAAGGTTTTGTGCGCGTTACGCAAAAATCCCAGGAGGAGATAGATTTTTACTGTTTTTCATATAATTCAAAATGTTAAGGGATCTAAAGGTCAGAGGTCAAAAGTCAGAGCGTAAAAGTTGTTCGGCATGAGGAGACGCATACGTGTATACAGGTTTCATGGGTGGACCTCAAACACAGCATGAGCTATACCTGTTCAAAGTTCGCACTTTCGAAGGCTTCCTACAGCGCCACCATTTGGCCGATTGCTGTAAAAAATAATAGCACACTTCGCCACTGTAAGCTGAACACATTGATGTTTTTATTTTCATTTTCTCACTAAGTATGTAGGAGTAGAAAGGTGCCAAAGTATTGAGGAGAACTTACTAGATAAACTAGAAAAATATTGTTCCTTCGAAACAATTGTGGGCTCGCTTCAAGCCAGAAAACAATGGCTATAAAAGTACAAAACGTCAAGATCGCAGGCAGTGCTCTCTTTGACGTTACTGACGTCAAAGATTGGTCCATTTTGTTCCAAAAATGTGTTGTGCAAAAGTTGACCCGCTGGTGGCGCTATAACAGGCCAATGTAAGAAGGGTGATATCTGTTCCTTGACCTATTGGGAATGTGCTTGCAAGATTTCACGCACATTGCAGGCTGTGTTCATGATTTGAGGTGTTTTTGGCTTTGGCCACTTTATCGCTGCTTGCAGCTATATTCATTATTATTATTTTTTTGTGTGTGTGCACTTCATAGGCATATTAGATAAAGGTCCTTAGATTGTGTGTAGAATGTTTCATGCAAATTGCAAAAAAAAATCCTGACGGGTTTAAGCGTTTCACAAACTGCTCAAAATGATATAGCGCCCCCCTTTGGCCAATTGGGGTAAGATTGGTTTTAGTGATATTTGGACTAACACTCTACATCTTAGCCAACTGCCATGAACATGTTACTTTGCATGTATGATTTAGAGGCAGAAGAATAATTTGCATAAAACTGCAATATTCATTGAATTTATTTAAAAAAGCATGTTTCAATTTTAAAGAAATCCGATCCGACAGATCTTTAGATATCGGTCCAAAGTTCGCGTAAAAAAAGTTTTGTGCACGTGGAGCAAAAATTCCAGAAGAAAAGCGGGTTTACGCGTTTTACAAACTGCTCAAAATGGCGGAAAATCGAAGGGCGGAGCTTACTTAACAACGACACAGATGTCTTCCGCTTGAGTCAAAGCACGCGTGTAACAAGTTGCATGTCTTCAAACGAAACGAGTCATGACTTATGCCCGTTTGAAGTTTGAATTTTCAAACGCTTCGTATAGCGCCCCCCTTTGGCCGATTGGAATAAAATTGGTTTCAGTGATACTTTGACTAACCCTCCACATCTTTGCCAAATGCCATGAACGTGTAACTTTGCATGTATGATTTAGAGGCCGAAGAATAATTTGCATAAAACCGCAATATATATTGAATTATTAAAAAATCATTATTTAACGTACAAACTTCTCACCACATAGCCTGTGTAGATATAGGTTCAAAGTTCATGTGAAAAAAGTTTCATGCGCGTATCGCGAAAATCCCAGGAGGAGATAGATTTTTACTGTTTTTCATATAATTCCGAATTGTGGGAGACCTAAAGGTCAGAGGTCAAAAGTTAGAGGGTGAAAGTTGTTCGGCATGAGGAGACGCATAAGTGTATACAGGTTTCATGGCTGTACGTATAACAGAGCATGAGCTATACCTGTTCAAAGATCGCACTTTCGAAGGCTTCCTACAGCACCACCATTTGGCCGATTGCTATAAAAAATAATAGCACACTTCGCCACTGTAAACTGAACACATTGATGTTTTTATTTTCATTTTCTCACTAAGTATGTAGGAGTAGAAAGGAACCGAAGTTTTGAGGAGAACTTGATATAGTATGCCTGCCTGATAGATAAATAATGACAATATCTAAAGTGTGCTCGCCTTATAGGCGAGCCCACAATAATGACAATATCTAAAGTGTGCTCGCCTTATTAATAGGCGAGCCCACAATAAACTAGAAAATGTGCAATTTGGTAAATTGCGAGTGTGGTTGCCCGACCCGCCCCGGCGCGAGCAGCGGGGCATGCCGTCGGGAAAACGCAGGGGGTCCGAGGGAGACGACGTCGGGACGGATACCGTCGGGGCCATGCGACGAGCGATTCGAAAAGGTGCCGGTCGGATCCTGCATTCATGATGTAAGGATATGGTTTCTTGTTTTAAAGAAATAGGCTCCTCCCACAAGTTTCGGCAGGCGATTACGTTGTCGCGTCACTTCCGAGATCGTTTGTGTTTCGTTTTGAGAGGGTCGTTCCCCCTGAAAAAAACGTTTTGGCATAAAACAGTTACATTTTGCGCATTTTTGGAGCCCCCTATGGGTCGAATTGGAAATGCATTTGGGGATTCGTTGAGTATCCCACCCGCGACTTGTGGTTAAAATTTGGTGTTGACTGGATGTTTCGTTTGTGATTTATGGTTGTTTTTTGCAAAACGGGCCCCGCCCGCTAACTTTGGTAGCCTGTTACAGGCGAACGGTATGGACTATCGAAATATCGCTTGAATAGCTTTATCAGATGGGTCCAGAGATCATGTGTACCAATTTTTGTGACATTTGGAGAAAATATGTAAGAAAAGGAGCAAAAAGTGTGTTTTGAAGAAAATTCAAAATGGCGGAAAAATCGATCCTGGCGCAAATGGGCGTGGCCTATACAGGGAGATGCGTCATGACCCAAGGAATCCAGGGAAAAAAGAATTTAAATTTTTCGACCTAAGGTTCAAGAGTTACAGGCCAAAACGTAAAGTGGGTCGTTATAGCGAGGCCGATTGATGTAATTATTTTTAATTAATCCATGTAATTATTATGAACCTTCCCTCCAAGTGTTGTAACTGTAGGCCTTACCGTTTCCGAGAGAAAAATACTGGAATGGGAGAATATTAGTGAATTAATTTTCCCCATTGACTTATAATGGGATACTAATAAATTAATATCAATTAAACTATACAACCTATCTCTTAGCAAAATAATAGCACACGATTCCCGATGAATCCGGTCGATTTGACACAAAAACTGTGGGCGGTGAAACGCGCCGAACTTTTTTTTAGGACTAGAATGATAGTGTGTTGCCCTGTTAGGGCAACCACACTAATAATGACAATATCTAAAGTGTGCTCGCCTTACAGGCGCGCCCACAATAATTATGAATGGATGGATGGATGGATGGATGCAGGAACGATGAGGAACCCAGGTAGGGCGAGACTCAGGGTGGGGGTGTAGTCTCTGGAGAGGACGGCCATCGGTGCTCGCTCGGGGAGCGGTCGTCTCTGCTACGATACTGCCCCCAAGAGAGCTTGCCGGAAAGGGACAAAGGCCGAGGGAAGTGAGAGTGAGTGAAGTTAACGTTCGGGAAACGCACGCGGAGATAGGATTGGACGTTTAGATTTGACCTAGGTGGAGATGGGCGTTATGGACTTGCTTCTGATATAATTAAGGTAGGCTTGTGAGGACCAACGGCCGAGGATGCGAATGCTGCAAGAATGCTTGGCAGCGGTGGAAGCTGCGCTATGCGAAACGAATGGCCGGAGTAGAGCTGAGGTGGGAGGCCGGATACAGGGTCTTGTGGCACGGCATTGAGGGATCGTCTCGTGGAGACGTATCTCAGGATGGGTTCGTAGGGGCTGAGGGGAGGACCGGTTTTTGAAGAGGTGGATGGCAGATGTACGCCCCATTTGATCTGTCTTACTGTGTTTGAGGGTGAAGGTGAGGGAATCGGAGGAAATGAACGTAAGGTCGGAGAGGCTTGGATGACGAGAGGGGTTGTAACGGGAGGAGGACGACGTGAATTCTGAGCAGCGTAGGAAGCCGTAGAAAGCAAGCAGGAACATGCTTTCTAGGGTCAGGTCGATCAGGGGGATAGGTAGCCGGAACGGAGGGTGAGGAGACATTTGAGGAGTAGATCGGAGGTGAGTGGGTGGCGATTGGAAGGCACCGGGGCTTCGATACGTTGGAGACCTCGGAGCAGCATGGAGATGTGGGGATGAGTAATGATAGGGCAAGGGGAACCGTGAATGAGTTTCAGAAAGAAATTTAGGCCGCTTAACACATGGGCTGCGAAGGTTTATAAAATTTTTAGCTGTTGCTGCTGCCGCCGTTCACTCACGCTTTATTTTTAAGAGCCTCGGAAGCTTCGTGCGTGTGCATGTGGGTGTCCACTGACGATTGAGGAAGAAAATCCATTTGTTTACAAAAGCTCGCAAAACTAAAATCCAAACCGCGGCCGACCATCGCGGTAAAGTGTCGCCGTGAAAACAATCAGATCTCTGCTTCCCTGGCGTTCTTTTCACCTCATTCATAGATAAAGCCCTTTATATGTTTCAGAGTAGAATGGAAATCAATGCAACCAGCTCGTGCCATTCTCTCTCTCTCTCTCTCTGCTACGGGGTGACGTATGGACTCGGGTCATTCAGAGGGCAGGCAGCTGCACGTACAGTTAACCCTTCGTTGTCTCGTTCAGGGACGAGACAACTCCTTTTGGCAGGGTGACACCTAGTGGCCTTAACTCGTTACTGAACGAGTTTGGCTCCTTGGGTGTTAAGTAGACGTGCATGGTGGTGGTGCGGAGATGGAGTTGTGAATGGGCATAGGTAACGAAGGCGGCCATGACTGTGAGGTTTGTGGAACGGAATGCGAAGGTAGCTGGAGAGGGTGCTGGGTGAGTATCCGTTGGATGTGGTGTTGGGCTTGAGTAACGAGATATTGGAGTTGTGGGTTTAGAGGAAGACTGTCTGCGAAAATGGAGGCGTGGGGTGAAGGTCCGCCTCCGGGCTAACTGCCGAAATTTCTGGGAGGACAAATGGGAGAGAGAATCGGCAATTAGATTGTGGTAACCGGGGATGTGAGCTGCACAAATAATGAATTGGTGGGTGACGGAGGACCAAGTGAGACGGCGGAGTAGGGGCATGATGTCTGGGGAGTTTGAGCGGCCTTTATTGATGATGTCGACGGTGGCTGAGGGGGGCTCGACTAAGAGGAAATCGTCCAGTAGGTGAACGAGGTGAGGTATTGGATGGTTGTAATGAGTATCCAGCATAGTGCTTCGGACAATTTGGGACTGCTCTTGCATCCGAATGTCAGGCGGACTGCAAAGTAGTAAAGCCCTTTCCACTGCACTCCAAAAAAAATCGGGGTGAATGAGGAGGACTTTGAAAGCGTTGGTGATGTCGGCTTTGGAAAGGAGGGATCCGCGGCCTGTGAGGTGAATGAGATTAATGGCGTGGCTGACTGTGTGGTGGAAGCAGACTGGGGTGGAAACCGTTGTTGAAACCATTAGGAGAAAATTAACAAATGGCTGGTCGGGGTGGTGACGGAGAGCATGGGCGAGAACGGGGACTTTGACTGAGGTGTTGGCATAGTCACGATGTAGGGTTGTGCGGACGGGTGGGACGGGAGTGTAGCTGCGGGTTTGGGACGTGGGCGGTGTGGCTGGGGTGTTAGTATGGCCGTGGCTGCGAGAGCAGGGAGTTTGACTGGGGTGTTGAGGTGTTGGCATAGTCATGATGTAGGGTTATGTGGGCAGGTGGTTTTGGGTTGCGGCCGGGAGAGGAGGAAGAGGACACGTGTGGCATTTGGCCGATGAGAGAAGACAAGATCGAAAGGTATTGGGCTTGGTAGGTTGGTTGATTACACTGGAAGAGGGAAGTGGAATTTGAGCTGCGTGGGCAGCACTAGGCAGAGGAGGAGGAACCGGGGTTGGGATTCTGGGCGGGATGCGATCGGAGACGTGCCGGTTGCTGGGACGGGACTGCGTGAGCAGGTGGTGCTCACAGGTTCTTCTTTTTCAGGGTATTAATTGCGCTCCATTCTTATGCCATCATCATTTTAATGTCAAGTATGCATGCCAATCCATATGCCAGGCCAGGCTTTGGGTTTGGAGCGGGGCAGCCATTCGGCCTGAGAATTAGAGAAGCCAACATTACTATAAAATACTTAACAACATCAATTACTGGAAGGAATTGAGTGTGGCTGAGAGGATCTTACCGCAAAGCTGTGTTCCCGCAGCACAGAGGAGGAGAGGAGAGGAGAACTGAAGGCAAGACAGCCCAGGGTGCCTACTTTATGTGTTTGGGGTGCGGCACGCACAGGTGCCCTCTGATCAAGCTGATCAGCCAAGTTCATTGGTAGGTAACGCCCTTCAGTGACATAGCCCCGGGGGTGGGTGCGGCTCCCTCTGGGTGTCTCTGCCTCCTCTCCACTTCTCTCCTGTACAACACAACTTCATAAAATAGCGGTTAGAGACCGAGACGCCACAATTTCCATAGAATTTGCATAGAATGTAAATACAGGTGTGCATGTACACAAAGCAATATAGTGAAAGGAGGAGGAGAGAAGGGAATGGTTAGAGGAGGTGAAGTAGAGAGTTCATCATTTGGAGGATTTGCTATCAGGAAGACAGTGACCGTCTGAAGAAGAGACTTCAACAAAACACCGACTCAGAGATCTGAGACTCTCTGCTGGCATCCAAAACGTGAGATCACTTTAACATTGTGTTCATTGTTCAGTAGAGTAGTTATTGTTTTCAGAAGAACGTTGATTCATTTTATATTCAATTAATTGAACTCATAATCACCTGTTATGCTTTTCTCTTCTGAACCGACTGCAGGACACACACACACACACACACACACACACACACACACACACACACACACACACACACACACACACACACACACACACACACAGAGAGAGAGCCTTAAGATGAATGACACACAGGGAAATGGCACCAACTCCTCCATCCCCTTCACATCCTCAGAGATCAACAGCGTTCATCGGACACTATTAACTGCTGTCAACTCTGTCAACATCATCCTTGGTCTCCCCATCAACAGCTACGTTGTGTGGCTGATACTGAGTGGAGCTGGTGGGACGATAGCCTCAGAGTTCTTTTATCTCAACCTGACTGCATCTGTGATCATCGTTTCCCTGGCCTCTGTCTTTTACTTTGCTTGGCTCTTCACACGCAACACTGTTTTTGCCTCTATTAAATCCTTTGCTTTTGTCGTTTTTCTCTGGTTCTCTATTCCGTGGTTCCAGTGTTGTATCTGTGTGGAGCGTTACATAGCGGTGGTCCACCCTGTGGTATTTCTCAGGTACAAAGCTCTTCGGTACAGGGTGGCCTGTTGCTGTGTTGTCTGGCTGATGGTGCTCGCATTCAGCTCATTGAACTTTTGGTCAGAAACAGTGGTGCGTTACATCTCTCTGGGCTTTGACATTGTGTGCATTTCTGTGGTGTCTTTCTGCTGCTGCTCGGTCCTCAGAGCTCTGAAACAGCCTGGACCAGGAGAAGGACAGAGGGACAGTGGGGAGGGAAACACCATGAAGAGAAGGGCTTTTAAAATTATTCTGATCAGCTTGACAGTAATGTTACTGACTACGATGAGCTATATTACCTATATTCAAACTAAACTGACTAACTCCAGCCGAGATGCTAAATTCATCACATATATAATAGCTGTGATTTCAGTGTTTGCTCATCCTTTGCTCTACATCTACAAAGCTGGGAAACTGCCTTGCTTCAAGGGGTTCTGAAATCAGGATAGATCTCTTACCATTTAATTTAAATTATTCAGCTATTTGTTAATGTGTTGTTTATTGAATTACTGTTACTTATTATGGTAGAGATATTTGTATTTTGAAAATTCCATTGTGTGTTCCCCCCATCTATTTCAAAGAATATCCTCAGGATAAATGCACGTGTGTAAATATTAATCATTGTTAAAGTGTACAGAAGCTTAAATGTTCACTCCTCAAGAAATGATGTTAGTGAATATTTATAGTTTAGACAGTTTGATGTGGTTTAATGACTTCACTTTATTTGAGGGTCACTTGAGGGCATCTTGCAATGGGCCTGGTGTACAAGATACACTACACCTCCAAGATTCCCATGTACCTGACAAACTACTTCTTAAAGGTCAAGGATGTTCACGATCACAACACCAGAGGCAGCTCCACTAATCATCATCAACGTAGATTTAACACTAAACAAGGCTCTAACTCGTTCTCCTGCTACACCATCAACATGTGGAACGCCCTTCCACAAGCCTTAAAGGAGAGCAAATCCCTAGCCTCCTTCAAAATTGGTATGAAAAGTCACCTTCAGACAGCTGCTACCCGTGACTTGTAAATAGACTAAGCCCCCATGCTCCCCCCCCCCCCCTTTTCTTTTTTTTCTGCCTTTGAATTTGATGTTATGCTTTTGAAACTGATATTATCCTAGATAAAGTACTATGTTCTATCCGTCTGTCTTTCAATGTTATATGAGATACTTAAAGTGTGGTTCCTGTGGAAATAAGCCTCGGCTTTCTAGGATCTCCTAGTTGACCTTGTACCAGTGATTTGTAGGCCTACTGTCATGAAACTGTACTTTTTTCTATTGCAAACTTCTAATAAATTCTTCAATCAATCAAAAAAAACTGAGTTTGGTACAGGATCTGAGAAGGATGTCCACCCAAGACTTGCTCTGACACCAGCTAATAGCATTTCTTTCATCAATGATGACTGATGGATTAATTGTACATTGTCTAAATAATTGTACCTGTTCATGAACTGCTTGTAATTCTTTTATTATTATTATTATTATTGATGAGTAGAATCAGTGGAAAATAAAAATCTAGTAGAGGAAGATGTATGTTCGGAAAGGTTGTACTCATGAAATTTGCGAGAGGAATAAGCAACCAGGTCTATGGAAACAAGCCCAAGGGAAGTGAATACATGAGCACTTTAAACCTATATAGGCCTACGTCGGCTATTTGAAAATAGCCGATTCGATATACGAGGTCACAACCACAACCACCATTATTTTCAAGCAACTTTATGTAGTGATACACGGAAGCGGGGATTGAACCCGGGACTCCCACTCGCCAGTCCAACGCACAACCAGTCGTGCTAATAGGGCTGAGCCCGATTAGCAGGGCTGTTGTCGCTGGATCATGGCTGGGTGCTACATTCACCCCCCTGGTCTTTTGGAGCGCGCCCTCGCGCTTCACAAATCACGCCGCGGACCGCCGCAGCACTGTTCCCTCGCGCGAGGACATCACGCTCCTCATCCTGCTCCTCATCCTGCCGACAACGCCAGATGTAGTGATACGCGGAAGCGGGGATTGAACCCGGGACTCCCACTCGCCAGTCCAACGCACAACCAGTCGTGCCAATAGGGCTGAGCCCGATTAGCAGGGCTGTTGTCGCTGGTTCATGGCTGGGTGCTACATTTACATAAAAAAGCCCAACATCAACATGGCTTATACTAATCATACGTGGCAACAACACTCACTGCATCGCCGTTCAGTCCGTTCCTCCAGGGGGGCTGAAACTGGACGACAGGGGCATTTCTGCCTAATAGACCCCATGGTCATTTGGAATCAATATGATTAGGAAAAAGAGCCTAGATGTTATTTAGGGCGGAGTTGTCCTTTAACTCATAAAAGGCACCGCTCACTTCACACTGCATAACTTTTTTCTCCTTTTCTATGAACATATAATGTGAGAATATCCAGCGTTCGATACAATAACAACAACAGCCGCAGCAGCAGCAGCAGTCTCGCTCCAGTTGAAACATGTTGATGTCGGGTGCAGAACTTTGCATTGACAAGGTGAATCCATGGTTCATTCTGCCTGCTGTTGTGGCAACAGGCAGGTGGTGAATGGTGATGCTTTCTACATCACTGAGCACCGCGTCCATCAGAGTTTGAATGTCACACCTCATCTAAACACTGATGCTGACCAGGTGCGGCTCTTCAAGGCCTCAGTGCACCCTTTGGAACAGTGGTTCTCAACCTTTGCAGGCCACCACCCCCCAAAATAATCTTGGAACTGGCCATTGAGTGCTTGACAAGCACTCAATGGAATTGAATGTAGGAGTTGAGGCATTACATTTAGTTTCACCCAGTTCCACAGAGGCATTGTGAGCTTGCTATTTTCACAATGTTTTGCCTCTTTCTTATATTGTTTGACAATTTGACCCATGTTTGACCAGAATTTATAGTATGGTTTGTTGATTACTTTTGATGCAGTAATGCTTCAATTTGTCTTCTTTCCGGAACATTAGTTATTGATTGATTGATTGATTATTTTATTGGACAAAAATGGAGAACAGTACAAGTATAGTACAATACAATTGAAAGGTAGTACAAGTACAGTTAAACACCCTGCCCAAAAGGAACATCTCAAATAAGACCTTTTACATTCTTTTTCATGTTGAAAGCCCTCTGTATTTAAGTCATGGGCATAATAAATAGCAAACAAAGAAAACATTCAATAATATTGCAGTTATAAAAACATATGTACAGGATCAGGGGTACAAGGGGGTGGGGCTAAGGTAAGGTACTCACTTCTCGCCTGTCTATGTATCTTTAGTTTGAAAAACCTGTGGATATTTAGAACATAATAATGTGTTTGTAATAGACAACAACACTATCATGAGTGTCCAGTTTAGACATGGTTTTGATGTGTTTAAATTACTTTTAATGATTAGTGTAGAGTTTCGTACAGGATCTGGGAAGATTGTCTCTAAATAATGTAACCTGCTCATGAACTACTTTCAATTCATTCATCTTGACTCTTTACATATATATACATTATGATTGTGACTGATAAACAAAATAAAAATCTAGTAAGGAAACGTATTGTGTTAATGTGTTTTGTCGGACAGAACAACAGATACAAGAAGACAATAAACGTCACAAGCTCATTAGATTGTTTCAACAACATAGAAACATTGGTTGGAGCTTCCCATTTTAACTAAAGGGCACTCCTCAGAGCACAGGTCTTCACCAGGCTGGGTGGCCTATCCCAGGGTTGTGTCATAGCGGGGCAGATAAATGCATTTTTGCACTAAAATACTTCACAAGTGGAAAGAAACCTAAAACTTTTCACAAGTACTCCTTAGGGGTTGTTCCTATGATAAAACACGTTAGACACTGAAAAATCTAAATGGCTGCCATGTTTCCAAGATGGCTGCCTCTGAACAGTACACCAGCCAGTTAATGTCCGATTTTCATAATATTAGAGTTGTTTTATAGGTTTTAAAACATCCTGAGTTCATTTATTACACTTTTAAAGCAGCCAGAATAACCTTTCTGACTTTTGGTTGGGGTCTTTCCTCACCTGGGACCCCCCAAAAAGACCCCTGAGCCTATCTCAGTAATCGCTCTGCTCCTGCTCCAGAGCAATGTTAAATTAGATCATAACTGAAGCATAAAAGTTGTTGTAACTGGGCTCTGAAAGCAAAAATGAGTGGTAGCAAATACCCAGGGGTCTTCCACAGGGGGTCCGGGACCCCTAGGGGGTCCTCAGAGTTACTATAGGGGGCCTGCCGAATCTTGATGGGGAAGTTTTTTTTCTTTTTTACATTTGAAACTTTTTATTAGTATTCTCAGTATTATTTTTGTGTTAGACAGACAGGTTCACAGGTGTTACTGCAGGGATTGCAAGAATTAGGGTATTGCAACTTCTCACTTTGGGCGCGCAGACTAACATGTCCATTTAGTGCACTGCACTCACACTGACAACACAACACACACACCTCTTTGTTATTGTCACCCCCAAACCTGCACCCTATCCTCTTAAAGAGCTCACGGTCAATTGTACCCAAAGAAATTCACTACTATACATGTCCTCCCTAATAGTGTTGACAGTTTCCACTATTATAGCATTTGCAGGGAGGAGTGCAAGGCAGGTTATTGTTTGAGCAGCTGCACCATCCCTTGTAACCTGCTTTGCAGCCACATTGGATGAGCTCAAGTACTGCCTTTGGAGCAGGGAGGGCAAGACACCTGACTGGAATATACCCTCCACTCTCTGAATTCCATCTATTTTTTTCAATTGATGGAAGCTCAGGGCAATATGTCAGGTATGACAAAGTAGGCATCATAATACGATACCTTCATCAAGGGACATGATTTTGAGGAAGTGCAAACACATGAAGAGGCTGATACCCCAATTCCTTATCAAGTCCTTGCCTCCGGTACAAAAAATGGTAATTGATTTATTCGAGTGAGTTCAAGTTATTGGATGTTACAAATGTCAAGGGTTCCTTTGCGTACATAGTTTTTCAGGTGCTGACTGGGGAAGAACATTTGTTGGAATCACCAAAAAGACATGATGATGACCAAGCCATTAACCGCTTCAAGGACCTTGGCAAGGTCATTGGCCATTCCTCCTGAGCTTATAAATGGTGAGCTTCCATCAACATTGCAGTCGGAACATTTTGCATGCCATGTTTACAGTTCAAAAGGTCCAACAACCCTGGGATTACTCAGATGGGAACTATTTCTGTCAAAGAACTTGGAGGGTGAGATGCTACCTCCAACTCGTGGTGCACTGCTACCACATTACCTCCGTGCCAACTCCATCACAATGCAGGATAAATCATTAGGGATGTCCCGATACCACTTTTTTGCTGACCGAGTACGAGTACAAGTACTTCATGTTGAGTACTCGCCGATACCGAGTACCGATACGAGTACAATTAATAATACAAAATGTATTTAAATTACGCTTTTTTTTTTTTCTCTAAAAAAATATATTATCCAATTTCCGCAACTATAACATAATGTCAAATTATTATTTTTTTCTGGTATTCTCAGAAATGCATTCATTGATTTAGCCCACAGCAATCTGAGTTCCCAGAGGTAATTTCTTCCACCACTAGGCGGCGAAGCCCACAGAATCTCTATTCTCTTCAATCAATCGTCTTTTTTCAGCTGTGCTACACTGGCAGGCAGACACGTACACACATTGACAATTTGACATCAACGGGGGCTTGAGCCCCTGCCAGATCAGTCTGTAAAAAGTGTCCATGAATGCATTTTTTTACTATGGTAAAAAATGCAAATGTCCCCGGGCCCTTTCCATACCATAACTGAAGGCTGCATTCAAGAGAATTGTCCACCAAAAGGCCTTCTAGAAATATCAGCCCCTGCCTCTCTAAAATTTCTCTGCACGTCCCTGCAGACAGACACACACTTCACCGAGAGAGCGAGCTTGCAAGACAAGAGCGACAGAGACAAACAAACAAACACACACACACAGCTTTCTAGTGGGAAGTTTAACTTACCTACAGTAGCCTATACTTTGCAATTTGCGTGAGGTGGTGAAGGATATATGAAAGAGATTCAACTTTAGAGGTAAGTTTAGCGCAACAAGGCATGCCGTGATGCTGATGCCTTTAAGTGGTCGCAGCTGTATCGTTGGAGCACTGGTGCCTCGTTCGCAGTGCGGCACTGTGAGCTTGCATATCTGCTATTTTTCAATAGCAAAAGTATAAAATAATTAAGGCCCTGGCTTTCACCTTGAGCCCTAGTAACTCAGTCCCACTTTTCTCCCCCTTGTGACGCCCCAGCAGAGTATCGGGCGCTGCCGTGAGAAGTATCTGGCGAGTACGAGTACAGCAAAATAGGGTTGTATCGGGTCGAGTACCGATACCACGAGTACCGATACCGCATCCCTATAAATCATATCTGACAAATTGCCCTGTGCTTCCACCAATCAAAGAAAATAGATGGAATTCAAAGTGGAGGGTATATTCCAGTCAGGTTTCTTGCCCTGAGACTGTGTCAACACTATTAGGTTGGACATTGAAGATGATGCTGATGAAGACAAATATATCCTGCATGTCTGAAAATTTTGGGGTGACAATAACAATAATGTGTGTGTGTGTGTGTGTGTGTGTGTGTGTGTGTGTGTGTGTGTGTGTGTGTGTGTGTGTGTGTGTGTGTGTGTGTGTGTGTGTGTGTGTGTGTTGTCAGTGTGAGTGCAGTGTAATAAATGGAAATGTTGTTCTGCGCCCAAAGTGAAAAGTTGCAATACCTTCCTTCTTGAAATCCCTGCAGTAACAGCTGTCAACCATAACTGTTTAACATACAAACATTATAAATAATACTTACTGAGAATACTAATAAACCATCAACGTACAATACATAACACCAGGATACATAAAAACATTTGAAGTTTCAAAAAAAAAAAATTGGCAGGCCCCCTGTAGTAGCTCTGAGGACCCCCCAGGGGTCCCGGACCCCCTGTGGAAGACCCCTGTTATTTGCTACTAGTCATTTTTTATTTCAGAGCATATTTCAGATCTAATTTAACATTGTTCTGGAGCAGGAGCAGAGTGATTACTGAAATAGGCTCAGGGGTCTGTCTGGGGGGGTCCCAGGTGAGGAAAGACCCCAATCAAAAGTCAGAAAGGTTATTCTGGCTGCTTTAAAAGTGTAATAAATGAACTCAGGATGTTTTAACACCTACAAAACAACTCTAATATTATGAAAATTCAATATTAACTGGCTGGCGTACTGTAAAACATATCCGAAAAGGCAGCCATCTTTAAAACTGGCGGCCATTTTGAAAATTAAGTGTCTAATGTGATTTTTCTAAAGAATGACCCAAGAGGTACACCCTGTCAAATTTTGGTGCTTCTTTCCAGAACTGAAGTATTGTTCTCCTTAACTGCCTCACTATCAGTCGTGAGTTACAGCCAAAAGGATGTGAGGAAGCTACAGGGGGGGATAACATTTAAACAACATACCGTACGGTTGACCTTTTAGAGCAGTGGTTCTCAACCTTTTCAGGCCATGACCCCCAAAATAATCATATTTTAACTGGGGACCCCCCCCACCCTGACGAGCAATAAGAGTTGAGGCATTACATTTTGTAATCTATCCTGACGCAAATGGGCGGCGCGAATTAAAAATTTCCGACCTACGGTTCAAGAGTTACAGGCCAAAACGTAAAGTGGGCTGTTATAGCGCCACCATGAGGCCGACTGACGATATTATTTTTTATTTAATCCTTGAAATCATTATGAATCTCCTCTCCAAGTTTTGAAACTGTAGCCAAGTTTGCGAGAAAAAAATAATTGAATGTGAGTTTTTGCGATTCCCATTATAAGTCAATGGGGAAAATTAATTCACTAATAAATTAATATCAATTAAACGATACAACTTTACTCTTAGCAAAATATAAGCACACGATTCCCGATGAAGCCGGTCGATTTGACATATGGCGCGAGTGTGTGGCGCAAAAACTGTGGGCGGTGAAACGCGTCAAAATAAAGTTTATCTAGAAGAAAAAATAAAGTTTCCCTAGAACTATAGTGTGTTGCCCTGTTAGGGCAACCACACTAATAATGAAGATAACATACGTGTGCTCGCCTTCCAGGCGAGCCCACAATTACGTTTACTCTCCCCAGCTACATTACAGACAGTTGTTTAATGCTGTGCTAAATCTAATCCAATTAACATCTTCTCTATTGGAGGTCCCTGGCACCTACTCTTTTCCAAATGGGGGTCCACATTTGGGTGTCTTTGACATGGAAATATATTATCTTTTTACAGTAAACTCTGTTTGAAGTGTACCTGCTTTTGTCCAAGTCAGCACAACACACTGTGCAGAGAGGACAACATAAGGATGAACGGGGAGGCGGGGGAAGGGGGAAGTCAGTTGATTGACACAGGCACATGTCAGTCATTCTGACCTTGTGAAATATTAAGTAGACTTGATGTTCATCACAGGATTTCCCCCTTTTTTTAAAAATCTACTGGCCATATTATCACTACAGATATGCTCTAAAAGTGTGAAAAACGTATTTTTGATTTCACTAGGTCTTTAAGTGGTTCAGTGGTTTCAATAAAGTTAACGTTTTAATGTTCACATACCAGTTCCACCATACATCAGTTAGACCTGCACAGTCTAAATGATCAAACGTATTTGTTGTGCAAATAAGAGTAAGAAATGTCCCGAGGTAGCCATTAAGCTAAATATTGCCACATCCACATGTCTCATCCAACACAAAGTATTCTAATACTGTACTAGTAAGACGCCTCAGGGCGACATGCGGCCTCGCCCTAAAGGGCGTGGTTGCTCCAATTCTTGGCCATATGGCCAGTGATGTATGTCGGACCTGTTACCCATACAGTATATGGAGACCCCTGCATGATGGTCAACAATGTGATGTCAGAACATTACCAAATTATTGTAGTTTGATTTGGTCTATATTGATTTATTTACATTTATTGCGGTTCAGAGGTCAACACCTATTGCCCCTGCCGGTGGGGAAAGAGGTTCAAGAGGCTAATACTGGGGGGTGAACATTCTGTGAAAATAGCAGATCCAGGATTGGCTACAGTAAGTTCAGGAATGATATTTAGTGTAGAGCTAAAACTCTATAATAGGTCAACTAACTTGTAACTTCACATGGTTTAAAGATATACAGTTTTTCTATAATGAAAGATGGTGTGACTACAGGGAAGCTGACTGAAGAGAGAGGAGATGTCTGGACATGAGTCATGACCCAGACACGGCAAGGCAAATGTATTTGTAAATCACATTTCATGCACAATTACAATTCAAAGTACTGGTACGTAAGACCAAAAGGGCATTTAAAGGGATATTCCACTTTCAAAAAAACGTTGGTCATTTTATCATCTAATCAGGCTTTTATGAACACCCTGAACAGTTTTTAATTTGCTTGATTCAGTATTTAGATATTTGATGTAAATGCCATCAGTCCTCCTCCTGCAGGACGCCTCCCCATACACACCCATTGTAACTTCAAACTCCATTTTAACTACGATAGATTCATCAAAACACCCATTATTATTTTTCTGGTGACTCATAATACCCTCCTAATACGTGAATAGGTTTTTAGAAACGTTTTTTTTTTACTGATTAGGTGTATGGTCTACCTATGTTATTGTTTTTTCTAGATTGATATTCCTATGCATTTGATATATTGTTGTTGATGTTCTGACATATTATCTTGCTTATTATAGTGAAGTTTTATCTGCTTATTGTAAGTCGCTTTGGATTAAAAGCGTCTGCTAAATGCCTAAACTGTGAGCAGGTTTTTTGGATAACTTTTTTCATTCATTTTTAATAATTTGTTTTTGTATTTATTTTTTCCATTTGCCCAAAGAATTATTACAAATAAATGAAAAAAGTTAAAATGGAGTTTGAAGTTATGGGTGTGTATGGGGCCCTGGGCCTGGAGGACCTGATAACATTTACATCAAATATCTAAATATTGAATCAAGCAAATTAAAAACTGTTCAGGGTGTTCATAAAAACCTGATTAGATGAAAAATTACCAAAAGGTTCTTTTGAAAGTGAAATATCCCTTCGAGGATGGATAGATGGATAGATACTTGTCAAACAAGGTAATTTCTTACAATAAATATTACATATTCATGAATTATTATTATTATTATTGTTAATTTTCTTTAACTTTTGATAAGTTTAAACCTCTGGTACGATAATTCAACATTTCCCATCTGACTGAATGAATGGAATGAAGCCTTTATTAGTATCACTGGTAAGTGGTAACACCTGAGAAATAAGTGGCCCAATCCCTTGCCAATATGGCTGCTATAAGCTAAACCTTCAAATCTTCATCAGTAGTATTGTATTGTGTAAGAGCCTTCAACCTTATCCTGTTCAGCCTCCATATTTCTGTTCAACCTCCAGTCATCATCATGTGGTTTCTGAACCACTTTGTGTTCCCAGTACATGATTTGGGGTCCCAGATCCCTGAAAACATTCTTCTTGCCTCTGATGTCTCTATTATGCATGAACTAAAGCCTGTATCAGAGTCTACGGTGGAGACCTATCCACCGCAAATTTGAGGTGGAAAGCTTTCCACCTCAAGTCAGAAAATAAGTGCAGGCCATCATAGTCACAGCCCACGGTGAAGTCCTTTACCCCGTCTAGACCGGTTCAGGTCGACCAATCAGTGAACGGGGTGTAGAGCCTGCCTGTCTGATAGTAAAAACAGAGAGATGTGTTGGGACTCACGGTGGAAAGCTCTCCACCGTGAGGAATGATGTAACGTTGTAGTTTCATGACTCAAAAAGACTCGAAAAGACTACACCGCGGTGTAAAGCCTTCCACCGCGGACCCGACTATGGTTCGGGCTTAAGAATATACTATACACTAACAGTACATCTGTGTTTATTCCATTAAGGATGTACAGTACCATTGTACAGTATTACCTTGTGGAAACATAGACAACAGCACTGTATAAATTCTTGCAGTGAAACAAGACAACAATATAGACTGAAAAAAACGGTTGTGTGAGGTTAGGGTTACAGTTAATAATAATGTGCCTTGGAAAAAGAGCCATCAAACCAATGCCACGGCACTCAACATGAGCCAAGCTGTAGCAACTATTAATCAAAGTGTCACTGAAACCTTTCCATACTATTTGCATATGAAAATAAACGTTTGCAACCTCACAAGAGGCTTAAAGTTCAGGTAAAGGTATAGCTGAGACATTTTCTCCATTGCCACGGTCAACACTTACAACATCAGACACTGAGTTTGAATGGTGAGTGTATTTTTCATCTACGTACAGTATTTACAGGCAGTATTTACTGGCTAACCAGTACAGTAGGTCTATCCTTTTACAGTATATTAAAAAAGGACGAATTTGTTGCAAACATCAAAACATTTAATGTACAGTAGTAGGCCAGGCCTAAACCACAATGTTTGGCTGAGCTGAAACCAAATTCATCCTGCAGGAGCAATTAGGTCATATTTTTTTAGTTAAATGGTGATAACGGTTGCTTATTTCCTCACAGAGAAGATATGGATCATGAATTACTTCTGATCATCCTCCTCTCTGGTAAGAACATGGAGTGTGTGTTACTATTTCTTGGTTACAGCACTCAAATGAACTTTTCAAACACATTGGCCATTTTGTACTAAAACATGACATATGAGGTCATGGCAGCTGTTTGCTAAACACAATATTTAGCAAAATGGACATCAAAGAAAGATTGATTGGATTTCAGTATTGTAATTAGGCTACACATGGCACATTATTACTTTTTGAAGGCCTACAAAATGTCGACAAAGTTTAAGCAAAGGATTGCATTCTTCAAGGAATGTGTGCCATGTTTCTGCCGATCTGTCCAGCGGTGCAGGAGAATAGCCTTTTTGAAAGACAGAGACAGACACACACACGGGAGGTGAAGATAAATATGAATGTACGTATCCATCTCTAAATCCACTATTCTTGACCTTCAGGATTCTACATACCCTCCGGTTGTGTACTTCGTGAGTATCACTTTGTTAACTTGAAAAAGACCTGGAACGAAGCTCAGAGCCACTGCAGAGAGAAGTACACTGACCTGGCCACCATAGAGAACATGGAAGATGTGAAGAGTCTGAAAGCATTGAACTATGATGGCAACTTAATATGGTTTGGACTGCATGATGACCCCAAATCCTGGAAGGGAACCATAGGTCATGATGTCAACTCTTGGAGATGGTCAACAGTTGATGTGCAGATCAAGACGGAGTATCATAACTGGCTTTCTGGCGAGCCACACACACACACGCACGCACACACACACACACACACACACACACACACACACACACACACACACACACACACACACACACACACACACACACACACACACACACACACACACACACACACAGAGAGAGAGAGAGAGAGAGAGAGAGAGAGAGAGAGAGAGAGACAGACAGACAGACAGACAGACAGACAGACAGACAGACAGACACATATTTCCAGGTCTTACTACATTTCTGTTTTGGGAGCTGAAGTGATAAACCCTGATGTACTACACCTCTATGAATGAACACTGAATATAGCCTTCAACACAGACACAACATCTCCCTCTGCTGGTGATGTAGAGCCATGACAACTCTATGAATGAACACACCTTAACCTCCTCTATGTGGGCCCTGATGGTAAGCAGCCCTCACACAACTACCACAATATTTACATACTGGCACATTAAGACTGCACACTCGCACGCATGCACACACGCATGCATGCACGCACGCACACATACCGGTACACACACACACACACACACACACACACACACACACACACACACACACACACACACACACACACACACACACACACACACACACACACACACACACTATGGGGACAATCTCGATAGTCCAAGGTCCCATTAGTCTGAGTAAGGTTAGGGTTAGCATTCACCAGGTTAGCATTATCATTCACCAGCATCGGCAGGTTAGCATTCACCTGCGTCGGCAGGTTAGCATTCACCAGCCTCTGACTAATGGGACGTCGGACTAATGACGCATCGCATTTAACTATTAATGGACTGAATGTCTGTCTGCATGCTGTCACGACCTGGCCCGTAGGCAATGACAAATTGAGGAGGACACATGGTAGTGATATAAAATATAATATAATAATTTATTAACAAAAATTGTTAAAATAATGCGTTCAAAGATTTGAGGTGTGTAGGTCAGTAAAGAGTAGTGTCAGCAATGCGTGGATGTGTGGCAAGTATGGTGTGGGGTGTTGTAAAGTGTGTAAACTCAAACTAAAGGTGCCGTCGTCTGGAGAGGGAGCGAAAGACTGGCTTGCCAGTTGCCACCCAGTCTTATATAGGGATCCAGGGAGCACTGGCCAGGTGCTCCCAATACACCTAATCATCAGGCTCCAAAGGGCAGACACCCTCATGCTGGTTCTCAATTCTCCTCGAACGTCGCGACGATATTTTAAAATAGGCTGTTTCGTGGTGAATTATGAAAAAATACTATCCTAAAATGTCTAAAAAGTTAATTCCCCGTCTCAAAAAAATAAGACGGTTTAAAATGGTTTAAAAGTACAGCGGAGGGGGGAAAAATGGCGGACGATTGTTTTTTTGCGTCCGGAAGTTCTCTGCTATGCACTTGGCAGTGCTGTCCCATTTCACAGACAAAATGTGCACTTCACAGGACAAGCCCTACACTACACTAGCACTACCCTAGCTAGGGCTACACTACGAAGGGCGCACACTCTGAATTGGGAAGCGGCTATAGGCTCTGTTGGAGAAGCACAAACAGGCAGTACACCATATATGGACACCACAGGCCCTAGAGGCCAGGCCAAATGGGCCGTGATAATGCTAACATAACAATATTAAACAGTCGTCGCCATGGTAACAGCCGCATGCTGAAACAAGGCCCAAATAATGTCTGTCATGACTGACATGACTGACATCCGACATAGTGACTGACATCACTGATACTAAACAGTGCCCAAAATGACTGACATCACGGAGTGGTCACAGACTGGCCTGGACACGGAACACCATATATGGGCATAAATGAGAGCCAGACAGACAGAGATAAGAGATCTCCATATAATGTGTGGGCATGAAAGGGACACAGACAGACAGACAGACGGATACAATGTATATTGATTGCACAACTGTATGTGAGCTTTATGAAGTTTATACTGTACTAGTAAGACGCCTTAGGGTGACATGCGACCTCGCCCTACATATATATGCACACACACACATACGCGCGTGCGTGCGTGCGTGCGTGTGCATGTTTATGATTTTTGATTACGTCTCTAGATTTTATTTCTTTTTTTTTTACTATAATATTATTTTTTAAACATTTTGTGAAACCACCTATGTTAGAGGGTTTACAGAAAAACACACTTAAGAAAAGGTGCAAGTTTGCTCCCTGTACAGATGGACAACATACACGCACTTGCTGTGGTACGCATTCTGATTAGGTTAGTAGTGAGATATCAAATTTAAAAACTGTCTTGTTTGCTCCCAAAAGCCTGAGCAGATCAAGTTCAAGTTCCTT